>NW_007252882.1:0-151977 GCF_000164805.1 Carlito syrichta
TTAATTAGTGTGCTGTTCCTCTATACAAAGACCTGGTTCACAGACAGAATAAAAGAGAAGAAAAGGAAAGGGAAAAGAGAAAAAAGGGAACAATACAGTAGGAATAGAATTAAGTCATTAAACTAATAGAATCAATGAAGCACACTCTGAGACATTTCGTTTAAGTCCAATGTCCTTTCAGGTCTGATTTCTCGTTTTTTTTTTTTTTTTTTTCAAGCTGGTAAATTAGTTTGCAGTTAGGGTCAGTTCCCCTGATCTGCTGTGAAGGACAGTTCAGAATAACCTCGGTTCAGAAGTTTAGTCTATGTCTTTATGAAGCTTGTCTCTCCCGTTTCGGTGTTGTTACCTTGAATCGCCAGCAGGTGGTGCTATCTCATCTGCTCGCCCCAGAGGGGGTGGGGCCGGACAGGAACAAGATGGCTGCCTGCCTCCGAGCAGGCAACAGGAGCCCCGCGCCGGGTGGGCAGGACAGTCTCCGTCGCAGGAGCGGTGGCAGCGATCCCAGCAGATCTTCCCTGAAGCGGTTTGATGTGGATCTCCTCCGGCCGGGTTGTGATGAGCTACCCGTGCCAGAGGCCGCGGCGGGCGCGGCGGCGGCGACGGCGGTGGCGGCGGCGGCGGGAGCGCTGGTGGGGGGAGGGGCTGCGGCAGCAGCGGGAGAGGACGATGCAGTAAAAATGTCCAGTCCTTGCGATGTTCCAGTGATAGCGATGGCCGAGCTCTGTTTGAGGAGTAGGCTGCAATGCTGGGGTCCCCAGCCTCCCGGGGGCGAGAGTCAGAGACCCACTGCAGATCTCCCTTGCAGAGGGCTTCAGACACCGGGTTGCCAGGTCGCCATCTTGCCGCCGGATCCGTCAGACAATTCTTAAAAGAACATCTTTGTTCATTGGCTATAGTATGTTCTATTTTTTGTATCATTTCTTCAAGACAAATTTCTCAGAATGGTATTTGTCAACCTAAGAAAAGGAACATGTATTTTTTTAATCTATATGGCATATGACATGAAGAGATTATGATGATTTCCTACATGTTCTTTTGAAATACTTTAAAAGTATAAAGGAATCTTACAAGTCTCTAAAGTACTCTCAGAAGGCAAAGACATAGCAGGTATATAATATCTGTCTTGTACAAATGGAGGGATTGAAGTTCAGAATATTTACATGATTTGCTTGAAGTGACACCTCCAAGCCATTCGGGGTAATGTTCCAGGCCCTAAGCCAAGCATCCATTAGCTTCAGGTCATTTCATTTTCCTTGACCCAAAAGACAGCTTTGCAAACAACTTAAGTTCACCACTCACAAGTCACCCACAGCATGCTCATTGCTGTCCCATCATGCACTGTGACATCCAAACCCTAAAGTGGGGCTTGCCCTGGAAATACTCCTAATGGATCTTTGTGAGATGAGAAACTCAACACTCTCTTCTTGGGTTCATAAAATATTAACTGATAAACAAATATAAAGCCTAGAAAAATTAGTCCAAAAATCACTGTTTTTTAGCAGTCCATGTCTGGTTAGCCAATTTGTATTCATTTCTACTACAAAGTAGCCTTTCTCTTCTTGTCAATGCATTAACTGAAATTTGCAGAATGAGAAAAGCAATTTAAGAATTAATAAGAAAACAGAGTTTTATTTGGCATGCTCCCAATTTGATTAGTGTCACTGAGATCATTTGAAATGTAACTATTTTCAGTCAACATCTTGTTTTTTATTATCTGATTGAGACATGCAAAATATTGCAGATTTTAGGCCTTTGTGACCTCCAGCAATTCTCCATGCTGCCTATGATTCAGTTTCTTTTTAAAATGTGTTGCTGAAGATATTTTTAACATGAGAGGAGGACTCATCATTAAGATATAGGGCAGCTCTTTACAGAACTTTTTCTGAGTTATGCAAACATTTCTATCTCAGAAAGATAGAATTTTTCAACTGAGTATGATTTGCAGCTGTAAAACCTTGCTAAGTAATTTATTATGCCTTCAAAATTCTGGGTAATTTGTTATTAATTTGCAGATAGAGTCTCAGCGAACTCTTCTGGAATATAAAAATTAGTCTGATTTAGGCTTTCAGTATAGTATTGCATACCCAATTCCTGGAGAGTTTTTATCTTGGGATAACATGACCATTACCATGTTAGAAAGAAAACCTGTTGATGTCTGAGATTAACTGGGTGTAATGTTTTTCCTGGAGTTTAGAAGGATGATATCTTGATCAAATCAGAATTTATACTTTCATTTCCCTCTGTAGTCTTGCAAAATATTTAAACATATTTCATCTAATCTCCATCCTTTTATTGACAGATACAGTGCAGAAAGAGATTCGGTGACATCTAGGCTAAGAAAGTGTTCTTTGTGCTAGTCTTTAGACTGCTTTTGGTGTGGCATGCTCGAAAGTGGTCATCAAAGTTATTCATGTACTAGGACACATGAATATATCAGTTCATATGGCTAAAAGGACCTTGAATCAGTGATTTAAAGTAAAGATCTTGAAATGGAGAGATTATGTAGATTATTTAGGTAGGTTCAGTGTAATTCCATGGTTCTTCATAGGAGGAAGAAAGGAGGCACAAAAGAGAAGGAAATATGACAATGGAAGCATAGACTAAAGTGCTGTGACCACAATCCAAGGCATGCTAGCAGCCTCTAGAAGCTGGAAGTACCAAGGAAACATTTCTTTCCTGAAACCTCCAGGAGAAACTAGCTCTGCTGACATCTTGATTGCTTGATTGTAGCCTCGTAAGACCCATTTAGAAATTCCAACCTCCAGAACTGTCGGAGAATGCATTTGTGTTGTGTTTAGTCACTAAGTTTTTGGTGATTTGTTTACAGCAATAGGAAACTAATATGGTAGCTTTCAGAAGAGTATGGTTAATAACTCCATCTGGTCAATAACTACATGATAGGCGCTGTCCTATCATACACCGAAAACCCAAATGTGATGGTGTATGAGTCTTTATTCTGGAAATACTCTTCATCTCTGAATGGATCTTTGAAAGCATCTCTTGTTCTTGGCAGTAGTAGATGTAATACATTTTAAATTGTGTGGTATTGTACAAGTATAAGAATTTTACTGTTAGGGAAGAAATAAGAAAAATTAAGAGTGCAGACTAAGAAGTCAGGTTGCCAGATTTCAAATCTCAGCTATTTCATTTGTAGTTCTGTGACCTAGGTAAGTTACTTAACCTCTCAGTATCCCAGTTTTACTCATGTGAAAACTAGAGTTGTTGTGAAGATTAAATGAGTCACTACCTATAAATTAATAAAGTAAATAAGGGAGTAAAATAATTCCATCTATTAAGGGCTATTTAAGGTTTACAGTAACTGTTGTTACAATTTTAATTTCTAGCTCAGTGTTTACAAGTTTCCACAATGTTATGTGCTTTGTAAAAGTGCTTACTAGAAATAGAATTCCTTAGTGATATCCCAGGCTGAAAAATTAGAATCTCCAGGAAAAGGTTAGGGGAGCTATATATTTCACAAATACTCAAGTAATTCTTTTCATCAAGGAAATTTGAAAAAATCTGCTTGAGTATTGATTTTATCCTTTGTAGCCTGTTACATCTTTAGCTTCAAAAAAGTTATACAGAAGAGTGGGGACAGTGACTCTTTTACTTTAATGATTAAACAGAGAACTTTGTTGATAATTATTATATGACACAGCTTATTTATTTCATTTATGTACTTATTGATGCACTCTTTAATGTATACTTTTATTTGTTGTTTTATTTTTCAAACATTTATTGACCATCTAGTATAGATTAGGCTCTGTATTAAATGTGTGGGATGTAAAGATGAATAAAGTAGTCCTGCCCCCCAAGAAGTTACAAAGGGAACTAGACATACAAGTCAGTACAGTACTATAATTCGCTGCAGGATATAAAATGCCAGAGGATGCTAAAAGGCAATAGACAAGAGATGAGGAGATGATTTACTAGACATGGAAGACATGAAAACACTTTGGCTACATGTTAGCAAAGACAGTGCTAGGTTATTTACTAAATATTTCATATTCGCATGCTCACAACACACCAATAATGTAAGCATCAAATCTCATTTTGTGAATTAGAATATCAACATTGGGGTGGGTGAATAGAGACTTGCCCAATAGTACTTAGAGAATCAAATGTGAGAGCTGGCATTGGTAACACATTCTATGTTCAGAATTCTTTCCGATATCTCATGTTGCTTGTTATAGAATTATTTCTAAAGAAAATGTGCTTAACCTCTTAGGGTTATGAGAAGGCAGAACTATGTCACATCTTCTAGAATTCATTATGCTTTATTCCCTCATTCAAACTTTATTCCTTTCACAAAGATGCCTCAAGTGTTTATATGCTCTTCATCTTTGGGTGTCTAAGACCAGCCCAGGGTTTTATATAAAGTGTTGGAACAATGCAGGCCACAAGTATAAATGGGGCTGTTGTTTATTATGTTTATTCATTCATTCAAAAATCTTTGTTGCACATCTTCATTGTATTAAGCGTTGGGAGTTAGGAACACCATGTTGTCATGGACTTGGAGATAAAAAGAGATGAAAACTTGGAGTCAGACACACTGTTCTCTTCTAGCCTATGTTTTCTTTCAGAAATTCTCCAATGCTTATGAAATTACTTGTTACATTTTGGCATTGAGGAGAAACTATCCACCTATCCATTGGATACTCTTGTTCAGGTACCCAGAAAGCAAGCGAGTCAGAAAATATTAATCCAGTTAAAATATTGGGTTGCACAGCAGTGAGTTTATATATACTGTTATTTGTCTTACTACATCAATAATGATCATTTTCTTCAAAAGATATAAAGTTTATACATGATTGTCTTCATTTCTGTTTCATTTCTTCATTTGACAGATGTTATGAAGCAACTACCATATGCCAAAGCCTAGGCCTTATTCAACTCTGTATCTCTAATGCCCATCATAACACCTAACATTAAAATACTATGATTGTCATTAGTGCTATTCAGCAATATTTGGTTTTCTGTCTCTTTCCAGGTGTATATGTCCTGACCTGTTACCAACATGTAATATGTAGAAAATATACCTTCTTTGTTGTTTTAAGTTTATGAGATAATAATTATTTGCTTCTGGAAGATCTAGTCTATTCTGAACAAGATAGGTGCTAGGCTATATATCTTCTAAATACATAATCAGTAAATGAATTGATAAATGCATAAATGAATAAATGACTCCTAGACAGTCCATTAAACACAAACTCTTCTTAATTGTACTTTCATCTCATACAGATGTGCTCCATTTAAATGAAATCTGACATGAAGATCTGAACTTAAAAATTAAATAAGGTCATTATTATTTATACTATAAAACATTCCTCTTCCCTTGAATTCATTTAAAACAGTAACTCCATGACCTTCTATTTATATGTTTATGACATACAGCAAAGCTCCATTATAGTCAAATTTATCTTCTTTCTTTTCTTCATGATTAATATGTTGCAAATCTTTAGGATAATTTCTCCTGTTTACAAATAAATTGATGAAGCAATATTTGCTGCTATGTAGGATGTGGTATTTTCTAGATAACTTCTATAGGTAGAGTTTTAGGGGGGTAAGTGAGATAATGAATTAATTGATGATTAAGTTCAGAATAAGATAAACTTCTATCTTTCCTCTTCTGTAATAGCAAATCTAACATTTATATGACATTATAATATTACAGAAAATTACTACCCTAATTATGTACATTGCTAATGTCTGTATAATTCTAGGATGAATTAATAGTAATAGTGCCCTGGAAGATTGAGTTAAATTTTCTGAGCATTATTCATGTCTGTGCTAGCATATTCTTCAGTTAATCATGACATAACTAGTACAATACTTTGTCATCTGTAATTGTTTGCTGAATAGGTAGGCACACCTCATAATGAAAAATGAATTGTACAAGAAAGGAAAAAGTACAGGAAGAAGAAATAAAGAAAGACTTCAGTATCACCCTTTATTGTGCTCCGAATATACTGTTTAGGTGTTTTGTGGTGGTCAAAATGACTATACAAAAACGAGATCACATGGACTTATTTCTCTATATTTTGGTATTTATGGCTTTCAAAAATCATGATGTCTACATGAGTTTAATTTAATTCTTAGTGAAAAGTGGTTACCAAGTAAATCAAATAATGTATCTGTTATATACACAGTCCATGGTGCCACCCTATTTCTTACTTTATCTCCATACAAAGCACGTGCAAATCACACATTTTTTATTCAAATACTTAGTTGCCATAGTAAAAATGGCACTTAAAGACCCTGAAAGAAGTGGAGTCTATACTTTACTGCATACAAAATGTGAGTTGCTTATTTTAATATGGCCAAAATAAATTATACAAAAGTAAAGACTTCTTGTAATATTCACATATACACATGCTATGCATGCTTCTTGCTTTAAAGCCTTAAATACCCTAAAGAAATTTGCCATATGTGAAATGTAGACTTGGCAGATTTACTATGAAGAACTTACCTTATGCAGTACCTTCACATCCACACTTAAGCACACCACATTAACTGTGTAAGATGTTGTAATTAACCTCTTTGCTTATAATTTGCTTTGAATTATAAATAAGACAAAATCCATTATGAAGTATATGAAGTCATGTAATCATGTACACATCCATTGACCTGATTTTCCCATATACTTCATTGATTTTGAATAAAATGAATTTCAAGACAGATAAGAACTGGGAAATTAACTCAACTCATTTATTTAATATTGGTTTTACAGGTAAGGAAACAGAGATCCAGTGAGAGAATTACTTAAGGTCACAAAATGAGGTTTTATTGTTTTAGCACTCCAGTGTGTTGACTTTAATTAAAAACATTTTTGAGAAATATTAATTCCCTTCAGATTTCTCATGGGGGCAACTTTCTTAGAGGTGGGTATTTTCTGTATGCCAAATATCACACCAATTCTAAAATGAACTTTTAGTTGTTTGCCAAACACTCAGTTACTTTGCATACAACCCTCGCCAGTGAAATCACTTGCCACAGTATACTGCTTCTCTGTGCTGTAGTAACAACATCTCCTGAAAACTGGCCAAAGGGCCTCATATTTAGGAAGGGTGTTTTTGTTTGGGAGGACTTTTTCTTGTCCTGTGTTCCCCAAGGTAGCATTCAGATACTCCCGGGGCCTAGCTCCAGCTATGAGTCAGCAAGACAGTAAGGAGGTGAATTCTGTCTCCTTCTAGAAAACTATTCACTAAAACCCGTCTTCTTTCACTGACCTTTTACATAGTTTAATCAGTGCATTTACTTTAAGATTAGATAAGTATCCCTGGAAAGTAGAAAGATTGGCACTTTGATTCCACCTGATGAATCTGTTCCGTTCTATCTCATTGTGTGATGATTGTGGCGATAGTCATGGGATAAAGGTTGCTTAAAGCCTCCAATGAGTGTCTCACGTAAATGGATTAGACAATCTCCATAACTCCTTCACTTGAATAATTTGTCCTTCTCTTCCTGCAGTTATTTTTAAACCAGCAGAGACAGTAATGATAGCATTGATTCTTGACAACTGAAAGAGCTAGCCATATCTGAAAATAGAACTGAGAAAGAAATTAGTTAAATTCTGTATTGGGGTTCACTTGCTCATTAAAATTGTGCTGTGGAAAGCCTCAAATAGCTCATGAAATTGAGAAAATTAAGGTGGGAGACATGATTCTACTTCATGCTTCATTAACAATTCATGCTTCATTACATAGAACTGTAGTAGGATAATCCTGAAAAATCTGAATTTTTGACCCAAGAGAATAGAAAAAGCAGAAAAATGAGAGGTCTTTATTTCATCTGTAATTCAGGTAAATAAACAAAACCTAGAAAGATAATTGATTGGTTATGCTTTTCAGGGGCATAGACATGATTTCTCTTACTTGGTCTTGCTATTTTGTCCTCTGAGATTTGTTCTATCTGTCTGTCTATCCATCATCTATCTATCTATCTTCTATCTAATTTATCTGACTTATATCTATCCATATTTCCAAGCTCAGCTACAGAATTCTTTTTCTTTTCAAAGATGAAAAACTTACTTTAGTATGGTCATTATTTCTGAGTTTCACTTTTAGCCTGGGAGTGAAACACTCAGAAATACTAGTGCAATGAAAGAGAGGGGAGGGAGAGAAAGAGAGACTGGGAGAGAACACAAATAACAAAAGGAAAAAAAAATAGGTAAATTGGACAACATGAACATTTAAAACTTCTGTGCATCAAAGGACACAATCAACAGAGTGAAAAGGCAACATACAGAATAAGGGAACATTTTGCAAACCATATATTTGATAGGAGTTAATATCTGAACATATAAATAGCTCGTAAAACTCAACAACGAAACAAACCCAATTAAAAAAATGAGTAAAGAACTTGAATAGACATGTCTTTAAAGAAGATACACAGATAATCTACAAGCAAATGAAAAGGAGTGCAACAAAATGAATTATTAGGGAAGCAGAAATCAAAACCACAGTGAGGTGCCATTACACATACATTAGGATGGCTACTAGACAAAAATAAGACATTAACAAATATTGACAAAGATGTGGAGAAATTGGAAGCCTGTGCAATGCTGGTGGCAATGTAAAATGGCATGGCCACTGTGGGAAGCAGTATGTTAGTTTCTCCAAAAATTAAGCATAGAATGAACATATGATCCAACCATTTCACTTCTGAGTATGGACCCCAAATAATTGAAAGCTGGATTTCACACAAAAAGATATTTGTACACTCATACCATAGCAATAATCTTGATAAATGGGGGTTATTTGTAATAGCTGAAACACAGAAGCAACCCGAGTACCCAATATCTGACGAATAAATAGAATGTGGTGACCACATACACTGGAGTATTATTCAGCTTTAAACAGGAAGAAAATTCTGTCCTGTGCTACAGTATGGGTAGGGTTAAGGAAAGTATGCTAAATAAGATAAGTCAATTAAAAAAAATACAAATACTTCCTGAGTCCACGTATATGAGGTACCTTGAGTAGTCAAATTCAAAGACTAATAGTAGAATGGTAGATGCCAGGGGCTGAGGAAAAGGAGGAATGAGGAGTTCCTGTTTAAGGGATATAGAGCTTTAGTTTTGCAAGATAAAAAGTATTCTGAAAGTAGTTAACACTGCAGAATTATGCAATTTAAAAAGTTTGAGATGACAAACTTTATTTTACACAATGTATAACAAATTTAAACAATTTAAATGATTTTAACAGAGACAAAAGAAAATGAATTGACGAGACCTTTAAGTTCTTTGGATAACCAACCTGGTAGAATTTTATTTATTTATTTATTTATTTATTTATTTATTTATTTATTCATTCTAATTTTGAAATTTGAGCTAGAGCCTAATTTTGCATAATTACTTGATATAAAATGACCCCTCTCAGAATAATGCACATCCTAGTGCTAATAGGTCATCTGAAAAAGGATTAGTGATTTTTGACCCTAAAAATTACTTGTATTTTAAAGTCCTTTGCCAAGATAATCTTTGTTTTTGTTTTGTTTTGTTTTCTGTGGATGCGGTTTCACTATGTTGCCCAGGCTGATCTTGAATTCCTAGGTTCAAGTGATCCTCCTGTTGGGCCAGCCTCCCAAAATGCTGGGATTACAAAGAGTGAACCACTACGTCTGGCAGTCAAGATAATCTTAATCATGAAGACTGAGGGACCTTCTCACATTAGTTTTCTATGCTACGCAGCAAATCACCACAGACTTGGTGATTTAGAACAATACACACTTGTTATCTCAATGATTTTCTGGGTCATGAATTTGGGCACAGCTTATCTGGGATCTCTGCAAAACTACAATCAAGGTGCCAGCCAGGATTGGATTCTCATCTGGATAATCAACTGGGGAAGGATGAAGTTTCACTGAGGTTGTTGGCAGAATTCATTTCCTTGTGACCATATAACTCATTCAGCTTTCTTTTTCAGAGTCAGCAAGGAGAGCAAATCTGCTAAGATGACAGGCTTATATAGCATAGCTTCATCAGGGGAGTAACATCTTATCACTTTTACCATTATCTATTGTCAGAAGTAGGTCACAGGTCTTATTCTCAATCCAAGGAAGATTATACAAGAGCGTGAACACCAAAACTTGGGGTTTGTTAAAGTCTGTTTATCACACTCCTTTTTCTGTATTTTCATCTCATTCATGTTATTGATGTAAATGTGGAGTATTCCCATGAATAACATTCTTTGGTTAGGTTGAAAGATGGCTACAATTGATCTCTTGCTGACACTGGGATCTAAGTATGTACATTTCCTTGTTTCCAGTGTACAACTTTGTAAGCCTCTCCTTCCTAAGTTTTGGGCCTTTGAATGATCCACAAGCTTCTGCTTATTTCATTTACCAGTGGATATTAATCTCAGGACCTTGGTTGTTAGAAAACTAATAGTCTGTTGTCCTCAGTTAAAGCTTTCCACATTAGATGACACACTTTAATCTCTCATATAGGTTCACGTTAATTATTAGGCTGGGTTTTAACGTATTCTTTGATAAAAAGTCAGTGATTTAAAAAATCTTATGTTAGAAAATTTCTTGTAGTAACATATCATGGGTATTTCAACATCTTGAAATAGATTGGCATTGAAAGATCTGGCAAGTTTTATTTTGTTTTGTTTTAAATTCTGCCATCTGAGTCTTCATAGCTGACCTCTTTGCAATGGAAGATGAACCCTTCCATCACAGTCACAAGAAGATCTATCATGTGTCACGGAGTCTTTATACTTTGACTTTTTATCAATTTGAGTCTGTGCTGAAATATTCAAAACTTTTTCATGAAAACCTTTTCTTTTAATCAAAAACTTTTTCAGTGGGTTTGGTTTCTCTTATTCTTTAATTACTTTTTTGATTTCTAATAAAATACAATGTTTCTATACAACAAAAAATGTGCATTAATGACAACTTTTGCTAAGCTCAAAAAAGTTATTCCCTTGTTTTCTCGATCACTATCGATCAGTTTTCTAGGCAAAATTCAAGTCTTTACATTCATCTTTCTTACATATTCAATATTAGCTTCTTGCTAGACATTTCTGGACCAATTTAAAAGTAATGCTTAAGATAATTTTCTATGAACTTTTTTTAGTTCTGACAACAACAAAAACGGATTCTGATATATTTGCTGTCTGATACAGAATATCTTTTATAAGAGGATCATATCTCTTTCTAGTTAAAAGGTCACCAGAAACTACTCCCCCCCTTTTTTTATCACCGTCATACAAAATGTAATAGGATATTAATGCAGAATTGTAGATGATAACTCACTTTATCACCTGACAACCAATACTGAAGACCAAATTGTCAGTAGGAATCCCTTTGTAAGTTTTCTTCACTCAGAAATTAATTTGATTCTATTTCCATGCACAGTCACCAAATGGCAATTTTTAAAATTTCAAATTTCTGCTTCTTGTTTCCAAAGGACCTTTTATACATTTTTCACATGAGGTTTCAATGTAATGTTTACTCAGTGCTGTGTCTCCTCCAAAACTCATGTTAAAATTGAATTGCCAATGTAACCACATTAAGAGATGGGACATTTAAGAGGTGATTAAATCATGGGAGCTCTGCCCTCATGAATTATTAATGCTGTTAAAATGGAAATGAATTTGTTGTCTCAGGAGTGAGCTCTTAACAAAAAATAATAAGTTGTGTGTTCTGTGGCCTCCTCTCACTATGTGATACCTTTGACAATGTTATAATACAACGAGAAGGCCCTGACCCGCTACAGCCCCTCATTGTTGGACTTCCTAGCCTCCAGAACTGTGTGTCAAATATATTTCTGTGGTATTCTGTTACAGAGCAGAAAACCAGCTTATCATTCACATTTTAATACAACTTATTTTTCTTTTCTTTTCTATGTCTTTTCCTTTTCTTTTTGAGACAGTATCTTACCCTGTCACCTGTAATGACGTGATCTTTGCTCACTGCAACCTCAACCTCCTGGCCTCAAGTGATCCTTCCATGTCTCAGGCTCCTAAGTAACTGAGACTATAGGCATGTGCCATCACGCCTGGCTAATTTTTACTTTTTTCTGTAGAGTCAAGATTTCACTATATTGTCCAGGCTGGTCTCGAGCTCCTGGGTTCAAGTGATCTTCCTGCCTCAGCTTCCCAAAGTGCTAGGATTAAAGTCATGAGTCACTGCATCTTGCCCTTCAGCATTTCAGCATTTAAAAAGTATGTGAGTCTATAAAAACTGATATTAGCTATTTTCTATTGCATGATGACTAAAGATTGATCACGCTATATACCACAGACACTTGTTATTTCATTTTATCTGATGGATTGTGGATTTTATAAGAAATATTTTTATTTTTCTTTAAAGATAAGGAAAGATTTTCAGGAAAGTTATACAAATTTGTATGCCCATGTAAATAGTTAAGCTGGGACTTGAATTCAAATCTATCCAACCTGACTCTCCAAGCATTTGCTATGACAAATCATAAGGCTGCCTCAAAATGGAATTGTTTTATTTCTATAACATATAAACCCTAAACATTAGAATTCGGTTCCATGCTCTTCAAAAAATGTACAGAGTAAAGTATAGAGCCATTCTCCCATGTAAACAGCTATAAAGATTACCTCTTTATGCAAATGTATACTTAAGTTGAATCACAAAATAAAACAATCACATTATTTTTAATTTTTGGAAAGCATGGCACAATGCAAATTTTTTCAATAATGTAATCTCTAGTTGCAAACTCTATTTTCTTATTTCTTTCATAATTTAAAATTATAGAGATTAAGGAAATGTCCTCAATGATTTAATTTGTTGAGTTTACTAATGAATATAAGTTTTAAAAACATCGTGCACTTTTAGAGGTTGCAGCCATTTGATTTCTATACCATCCTTTATAGAGTCTAATATTAATTTTTCTAGTTTAGATTAATTCTATTACATCAAAAATAAAACAATGAATAACTATCAAGTTGCCTTAGAAATTATCATGATTTTTTTTCTTTTGACTCAATTTTATTTCCAATTACACAGAATCTTGCATTACTTTATTAATTGTATCATTTAATTTAATTTTTTTATTTTATTTTGTATTTTTTTTGAGTTGGGGTCTCACTCTTGTTGCCCAGGTTGGAGTGCAGTGGTAAACTCATGGCCACCGTAGACTAGATCCTTCCACCTCAGCCTTCCAAGTAGCCAGAACTACAGATGCATGCCACCATACCCGGCTAGTTATTGTGATTTATTGTAGAGACGAGGTCTCACCATAGTTGCCCAGATTGGTCTCAAACCCCCAGGCTCAGGCAGTATTCTTGCCTCATCCTCCCAAAGTGCTGGGATTACAGGATGAGCCACCACACAGGCCTCTTAATTTTCTAAATTGGAGGAAATCTTTATTAACAAAATGGCTGGGAAGATGAATTCTCTATATAGGCATCTTTATGGAAAAAATTGTAGTATAGCTGAGCGTCTAAGAACAGAAGAATGCAGATCTGGTGTTAACATAGCAGATTTGACAATAAATACCTAAAAATACCAGGGAGTATCCATCGTTTATGCAAAGAAAAGAATTAAGGTATTTATACACATTATTTCACTTAATTCTCAAAACAACTCTGTCCCTATTTTACAAATAGGAAGAAATTGAAGCTTAGAGAGGTTAAATGACTTTCCCAACATCAGAAAAAAAAATAGTGGCAAAACTGCAATTCAAATCCAATGTTTTAAAGCTCCAACATGCATTTTTTCCCCCATCTATCCCACTGTGCTTAAGCCAAAAGCAGACCTTGTCACCACTGTAGTTAGAACAAAGCCCAACTCAGGCTATTTGCATACTCTTAACTCTTAGGATCTATTCTCAGACATCCTGGGGAAAAAAACAGATGACTTGCACTGGATTTAGCTTCATTGAGACGTGGGTTTGGTGTGTCGTTAATTGTGGGAAAGGGTAAAAAAAATATAGGAAGTTAGAAAATAAATAAATAATTAATTTTGGAAAGGTTATTGCTTATATGGTTTATGACTTGATAGAGGAGAGAACACATATGACATTAGGTTCTAAGGGGTTACACGAGCTTTGTACGTGTTGATAGCATGTAGGCAAGCCTTTGCTCAGCTGTTGTCAGTGTTGCAGCGTGGCTATACTTTGGAGGTAGGGTAGCAGATGAGATGGGCTTAGATAGGGTGAGCAATAGATGGGGAGGGCAGGGCAGCGGAGCTGGCCCCACCTGGAAAAAGAAGGCGAATGTAAAAGTAGAACTAGCTGAGATCCCTGAGCCACTCCAACTGAAGAGAAGTCAGCTCAAGGTTATCAACTCACTTCAGCCAGACAACTAGTCGTATTATAGACATCACTGCATGAGTTCAGCTACCTTCTACACCCCATTTCCAACTTATGTGGCAACTGACCATACAAAAGTCTGTGGAAACATTCTGGAGAGACATATCCAACAGATAAGATTTTAACAAGCTCAGGCCAGCTTTCCCCTAACCCCTCTATGACTTAAATTTACCTGAATTTATAGACTACTAAAAAAAGAAAAAAAAAACAAAAACTCACCAACGTAAGTTAATTTAATTTTCTTATGGTTTAATTTAATAGCCAGTCAATATTTTGCCAAACTACCATGGTGAATTAGAAAAGCAGCCATCAAATCAAGCAACTAGTTCTGACTTGATAACTAGCACAATGAAAAGGACAAACTGAAAAATAAGTCAAAGGAGTTTAGTATTTTGTGTCCTAAGCTCACAGATTTATTAAAACAACTCCAAATTTATATTTCAGGTCAGACAAACAATTCCTTATGCATTGAGGGAAAAAGTATGTGAGTGTTCATAGAGGAGAGGTATGAAATTAAATTTTTGAGAGCTTACTGTTCAAGAAAAACTTTACTTATACCATACCAATTAATTTCACACTAGCTCTACCAGGCATTTAAGATCAGATTCATTTTATAGAAAATGGTTCTAATATTCAGGGACGTTAAATACATGTTCCAGGCCACAGTGGAACTAAGTTGCATATCTGATTCCAAAATCTGTAACCTTTTCCTTACAGGTTTTAATCATCTGTGGGTATCATATTTGCAGTACTCTTTCAAGTATTTTCATGATTCTCAGATTTTAACACAATCTTCTTTAAGTATGCCAACTGGTAAATATATCTAAAACACTATGTAAAATTAAATGTACCTTTCCAAGGAGAATCTGCTCTATTTATATCTACAAATCAGTATGCAATTTTAATCTATTTAAAATATGTTGTCATGCAAGTAGAATAATATTTTTAATCACTTATTAATAATTAATGCTTAAAGATTTGCTTTCTTTCTCCTGAGAATTCTGTTGCTTGGTAAGTAAAAGTCAAGCTTTCTAAAATTTAGATACTTTATAAAATACATATATAAAACTAGAATTTACTAAGTATCTTTGAGTTCATTCAATGGGAACAGATGATCCATTTCAGACAGATCACTGGTCATTCTGTACGTACAAGTATTTATAACCAGCATCACCTCACCCTTGCCACCAAAAAAAAAAAAAAAAAAGAGAGAGAGAGATTCATGTGACATATTTTTATGACTGATATAACTACGATCTTTTTGGTCACAAATGTTCATTTTATGTACCCATATGAAAAATTTCCAATTACTTTCCAAAACATGTCCAAAGTCCCATGTTATCAGGGCATCAGGTTTGATTAGACTCAGTTGCAGTACCTTTGTATCTGAAGAGCTAAAATAAATTATCTGTATCCCTTTCATCCCATGGACTCAATATTAAATGGTAGACACAGACAAGATAACCACAGTAAACACTTTTACTGCAAGTGGAAAGAAGGGGGGGCCAATAGTAGTTACTGGTGTATAACAATTCTGAGATCCTATTAAGCAAATATTGCCCAATCACACTGCTCTGAGGATAGAAAATGTTCCTTGATTAGGCTTCATTTCAGCTCAGTCCGTTGTTCTCTATAGCACTTAACTCCACTCTGAAAATTTCTCCTTTCCATCATGCTCCTTGACAATTTTTGAAAAAGTCATTGATCATATTTCTTGATCAGCTCCCTGCTGAAGGTTCTTTTTAATCGTAAAAATCTCATATTCTTTTAGTATAAGCAGGTAGCACCTTTACCAGTACAGCTCCTTTGAAATATTGAGAGTTTCTATGTATTTGATTCAGTCAAATTCAAATGCCAAAAGTCATTTCCAAACTTCTTTCAAAAATCATCTTTTATTCCTTTTAATTACTAGTAGTTTAGATATCTCAGGATTCCATGGGTTTATGTTTCTATATTTCCTTTTTTTAATTTTAAAAATGTGGATTATACTTCAGGGTTAGGTACATACATGGCTATTATATAGGTAAAGTGTGGGTACCCTTATTGATATTATGTGCCCTCCCTCCCCTGGCAGTGTCCCACTACTGCCAATCCCTTTCTGACAGTATTATGATAAATGTTCAGGGTCCACTTATGAGTGAGTATATGTGGTACTGAGATCTTTGTTCTCTGTTAAATCACTGAATATTATAGACTCTAATTCCATCCATGTTGCTGCAAAGTTCATATTTTGTTTTTCTTTATGGCTGCATAATATTCCACTTTGTAAATGTACCACATTTTCTTTATCCAGTCCATCTTCCATGGACAGAATGGTTGGATCCATGTTTTTTACTATTAATGCTGCAATTATGTTTCTGTGTTTCCTAGGAGCCCAGTTTTTTGACCTAAAACATCCACTAGGTGCACCTTAATCTTTCCAGAGGTTTTTTTTTTTTTGAGTTGGACTCTCACTCTGTCGCCCAGACTGGAGTGCAGTGGCTGCTCCCGGCCACCGCAGCCTTGACCTGCTGGGCTCCCCCAATCCTTCCACCTCAGCCTTCCGAGTAGCTAGAACAACAGGCGTGCTACTACGCCTGGTTAATTTTCTGATTTATTGTAGAGATGAGGTCTCGCCAAGTTGCCCAGACAGGTCACGAACCCGCAGGCTCAGGCAATCCACTCACCTCGGTCTCCCAAAGTGCTGGGATTACAGGCTGAGCCATCGAGCCTGGCTTTCCAGAGGTTTTAGCAAAAAATGTCACAGCCTCAGATTTCATTTGGTCTTTGCTTGGAGGTCACATCTTATTGTAATGCTCAGAGTACAGTTAGTCTTCTAGATACAGAAAGCTGTTGAGAAGGCTAAGAAACCAACAAAGATATTGCATAAATAATAAAAATAACAATATAATAAAATATTACAAAAAATATAGTAAAACAATTATTTGCATTGTTTTAGGTATTATAAGTCATCTAGAGATGATTTAAAGTATGTAGGAGAATGTGTGTAGATTATATGCAAATGCTATGCTTTTTTATATGAGACTTGAACATACGGGGACTTAGGTGCAGAGGTGGGTTTGAAATCGATCTACAGATGCTGAGTAAAGACTGTTTTTGCTCTTTATCTATGAATTGTCAAAGTGTTCACCACACTTAAACAGAAAAGTAAGACTTTATTCAAGCCTATTGCAATAGGGAGAGAGTTTGAAGTCAAGCCCATTAAAACAAAAGCCAAAGTGTTCTCAAGCAAGAGCGAGCTAGTGGGAAAGTGTTGGAAAACATTAGGAAGAGATTAGTCCATGAGATATGTTGTCACATTGAACTGTTATTGAATATGCAGATGCAAATTATGCTTGCTAATTTGTGCCTGTTGAAGAAATTAGACACTGGGAGGCAAGAGTTTTGTCTTCCCTGATGATTATAATGGCTCCCAGGTTCAAGAAAGATATTTCTGGATTGTAAAACGGGTAAGAGGCTGGGAGAGTATTTTTATCTCCAAGGGGCAGACAAATAATTTACAATTGAATGTTTTCTAAAGTAGATGCTCTAAGTAAAGGGAGATTAGGGACCTATAGTCAGGAATATAGTTAGGAAGAAACCTGTCTAAAGTTTAATCAAGCCGAAGGGAGCAATAAAGCCGTGTTAGTCAGAACACACCATTGGTTAATTTTTTTTCCCCTTTCTTGAGCCATTTAATTTCTGGGCTATCCATATTCTCTCTAAATTTTGCTTGCAAGCTTGCCATCTTTGTTTAGTTTTATTTTATTCTTAAATGAGCTCATCACTTTCTTGATATACCTTAATAAGAAATTTACTCATATATTTTACATTCCTCAAAATTGTATTTTCTCTCTTTAACATAGTTATAACTTAAATTTTATTGAATGGCATGGAATGGGTCATTTTTCCAGCTTCCTGTAAGAGGGTTTGGCTACCTGCCACTTAATCCCAAAGACAGTGACACATATTTTAGTTGCTTCCAGTTATCTGTTTTATTTTGTGTTGTTCTGTCTCCTCATTACCAATTTCTGCTTTAGTCAGATTTTGCTTATCTCAAAATTTAACATAAAATCTCGGTGACATACAACATTAAGCATTTTGTTTATTTTTTGCTTACAGTCTTTGGGTCACTTGGGTCAGTTTTGTGAGTTCAGCTGAGAGGCATTAAGATGCTAGGGGAAACTTTCCCATGACAATGTCAGAAGCAAAAGAGAGAAAGCCACATGTTGAAGTACATTTGAAGCCTCTGTTGTCAATCCACAAATACTCAGTTTGCTAAAGCAAGTCATATGGTCAAGCCTGAAGTCAAGAGAAGGGGAAGTCTACATTATTCATCATGAATAAGGGTAAAAGAAAGTGTGGAATGAAAAAGAACTTTGACAATATACCACAGCTGATTTTGTTTTGTCTCTTTAAAAGCATTTTAATTCTTAAATGGGAGAAAAGTGTTTCACGGGGTTGCAATGGGAATTTTATAAAACATCTAATAAAGACCCTGTCATCTATGGAAATTCCTTAAATGTTAATTTTTTGTACCAAGTGAAATGTTATTCATCAAGTAAGACAAATGGCAACTTTACATCTTTAATTTATACACATAAATTTTTTTTCCTATAACTTGTGTGTCCATTTTCTCTTCCATATTATAGTTCACACATGGAAATTTGTCACACATTTTTTAGTCTCAAAGAATGCATAAAGGTCATATAGGTTAACAAAATTTTATTAGAATATTTCCATATATTTAAGTTCTATTCTAAGTCATTTACAAACTGAGATCTGTAATGGGACATTTTTCTCACAGGAACATAGTTTAAAGAGTTGCTGGTGAAGAAGATTTTGTGCATCCAAGTGTCAGGACAATCTTTCTTTTTTTTTTTTAAACAAATGTTTTCTTCTTTTATTGAATAATTCTGCAGTGATAATAAATATACCTATACATATATGTTGGGAAACTTCTTCCTTTGCTTCCATTTTCTTGTATTGGGCTATACACATAGTAACAATAAGACGCTCCTCCCCCTCAACTTATATTCAAGTCATTAAAATATGTCTTGTTTAAAACAAGTTTTTCATTATAGAAACTAAAGTCCACCATAAAAATTTTAAAACAAACAAAAGCCATAAGGGGAATATGAAAACTGACCCATAGTCACCACCTAGAAATAATTCACTGTATTTGTTTTGTTTATTTTGTGGGATCATAAAGTTTATTCTATCAGGAAACTAGCTTGTTTCATTTACAGTGTACTCCAAACACTTTTGTCAGGACAATTTTAGTGACTATTCCCACTAATAATTAATCCCCGATTCACAGCATTAGAAAGGTTATGAGTCTTCACTTGGTACTATTTAACCATTGGAACTTAATTTGTTATGAAGTTAGCAGGTGAAAAACTAGAGTAATTTCAGACTGGTAAGCAGACAACCAGTTTTCTCCTGCTTAATATTCCTGCCCTTCTTATTCAATTTGCAGCTACACTCTCAGGTGTTTTTAGGATTATTCCCTGGAGAGTTTTAGAATGTGTAATTTTCAGTATGGCTATTTGTCCTGTTTAGATAGAAAATATACTATAAGAAAATGATGAAAATATGCTGGTCTTTTTATAGCTATCTTTCATCTGCATAAGTAGACTCTATCTGAAAACGGGAGCATTGCTTACTCTTGTCATTCAAGAATACTTTTCTTGAAACAGCAAATAATTTAATTGAAATTAAAATAAAAGTGCTACATAATCACTTCAGATCCTGCTGTCTCAATCAGTGTTTAAGCATATATAAATCTGTAACTAAATACATAAACATGTAACTAAAATATAAAGCTGTAACAATCGGTTATGGACTTTGGAATTAGACTACACTGGCCTTGAGTTCCAGATGTGTGATGACTCTGGAAATTATATATTTTATGTAAATTCCAAGATTTGTACATGTTAAATGTGTTTAATTCTAGCACATTCCTTGCATGATTAATTCAGGGATTAAGTAAATAACAGATAGTGCATATATTATGTGAGAAAACCAAGTGCAATAATACTTATAATACATGCAAAATACAAGACAGTTAGTGAGAACTCAGAAAATATATATGCATGTTTATCCTGTTGTAGAGGAGGAAAGCTCATTTGTCCTCTACTTTTCTAAATTATTTGCCAAACCCTGTAACATAAAACAGATTAACAAGAAAAAAACAGGCCATTGCTTTGCTAAGCTACAGGTGGCCATGTGCTCTTTGAGCTATGGCCAGGCCATGTTTTCTTAAGCTTTGGCCCCCTCCCCTACCTTGGGGAGGTGAATCTCCTTTCTCTCTCTCTTTCTAATTTAGTTTTTAAATAAACTATATTTTCTAATCTAAAAAAAAATAGAAAAACAAACAAAAGCTCACTAATGTGATCACCTACATAAAACACGTAGGAGCAACCAGAGATGAGTAAATTGAAAAGGTGGCTTAGAATTCAGGTTTATACAACATTATTCACAAAGAACAATAAATTTGTAGAAATATGAAAGACTTCTAAAAGCAGGGAACTGTAGAAAGGCAAATGTATGAGAAACTAATAGTAGATAAAGGATAGCTAATAAGGTTCATTATGTAGAATTCTCTGGTGTAATCTCTAGACTGATAAGGGGGCCAAATTTATTTGTTTCCAAATACTGGAATTTACATTTGCATCAAAATATTGTGCCAGTATTAACACTTCTCGTCTACCTCTTATATGTTTTCTTTTATTTAACTTTTGTTTTATCACATTGCTAGGAAATTTCTCACAGGAAGACAATATTGATTTTATTCGCTAATCAACCCACTAATTTGATATTCTATCCACTTATCACCTGTGATTTAAAAAATATCCATTTGATATGGACAGAAGTCATTAGTTGAATTAAAAGAGTAAGTCTTTGGCAATTATATATATGTATACACATACACTCATGCCTGTATTTGGTAAACTTTCTTATTATTCCTATTATGATTTCTGGTTTTCAGGTTTTTCACTATCATATGAGTTTATTTTTGAGTAAATAAGATCACTAAAAGGAGATATTTAATCAAGTAGAAATAAGTAAAGCATAGATCAAAAGTTCTCAAAAACCATAAAAACAAAAAACAAAAAAACTACAAAACTACTTTAAAATGTTTATTTGTATTACTTCTTATTACATTGTGGTATAACTATTATTTAAGAAGTTTAATTAGGTCTATACAATTTAGTAGTGGGTTTTTACAATTTTTTAGTTAAAAAAGAAGTTAATAATCTAATAGGTAACCTAAGCGTGCCCAAAAAAGCACAATGTCCCAAGTTTTGCCAAAGTTCACAGAATATTGAAAGAATCATTTAACCATCTTCAATTCACATGCACTCTTTATTTTATTTCTGTAGATCTTCTCTTCCTGTTCTTCAAGAGATTTATTCCTGGGGATAATCATTTTCAATTCAAGGAAAATATTCTGATTCTTAAATATGACTGTTTTATAACACACACACAAAAATGCTATTGTTTGCATTGCAACAAAAAGCTACAGGCTGATTCTTTTAACATTAAGAATTATAGTAACAGCTATGAAATTTCGTGCTCAGAAAGATCATTTGATAAGGTTATAAAAATATAGATTTCCTGGACCTAGCTCCAGAGAAATTGATATTAATAAGTCTGTAAAAAGGTCAAAGAACTTCAATATTTATCAAGAACACTCAGTGTTTATGATGCAGATATTCCTGGGAGCATCTGATGAGATGTTTTAGATGTGTTACATTATTCTGTTACTATATTCCTTGGGTTTAGGTGCTATATTCTCCTGAGGTTTTTTCTGACTCTCTTATTTATGTAGGACTTTCTATTATTTTTGAAACCTGTTAATTTGTTTGCAAACATTTAACGGTTTACTGGTTTACTTGATATTATTTGGACTAGGTCATAAGCTTTATAAGTAGGGACCACTTTGTTATTTTTACCAATTTGCATCCAATATCCAGCATCAAATCTAGTACAAGTTAGCATTTCAATAAATATTTATTAAGTAACTACATATGATACTCAGAAATACCTACATCCTATTGATTTGGAAGCAAACGTTCTTCTTTCCATGTGTTTCTCCGAGGAGGTCTGTATCTAAAATGTATAAAACAGTGAGAAGGTATTAAGTAAATACATGCTTAATGAATTAATGAATATATGCTGAAGACAAATGAAACCACAATTGATCTCATTATGAGCCTTCTAGAGAGCCAGCTAATCATATATCTGTAGTTGCTGCTTAGTTTGAAAAGTCATATGTAGTAGATATTATAATGGCCCCCCCAAAGATGTTCATGTCCTAATACCTAGAATTTGTGAATATATTTTATCATATAATAAAGTCGGAATAATATTGCAGTTGGAATTGAAGTTGCTAATGAATTGACATTAAAGAGATTTTGCTGGGTTATCCTGGTGGGCCTAATGTAATTACAAAGTATACTTACATGGGGATGACAAATGTGTAAGAATTAAAACCATAGAGGTGAAATAGGCTATTGCTGACTTTGAAGACTGTACAAGTCAGGAGTCAATGTGGGAGACTCCTAGAAGCTTGAAAAGACAAAAAAACAGATTTTCCCCTAGAGAAAAGAACACTGTCCTGTCAGCACCTTAAGTTTTGCTAGGTGAACTGTAGGATAATAAATTTGTGATATTTTAACTACTATTTTTGTTGTGATTTGTTACAGTAGCAATAGAAAATAGATACACTGAATAATGATTTTAATGATGCATAAAACATACAAAGGCAAATAAGAAGAGTGGAAGATGAAGAAACAAATATGCAAACCTTAAGAATTAATATAAGAAACATAAATCTTTCTGATAGGCAAGGAAAAATAAAAATTGCTTAATTTTTAAATACTTAGATTTCTTTATCATAAAAAACTAACTATATTTTATTCAGTTATTTCAAAAGAAATTGTAAAATTGTTGGCAAGAAATTGTAAAAAAAAAGAGAAAAAACATAGTATTTTACATGCAAGAAGATTAAGGTGACAAATCTGAATCTAGAAATATGGTATAGTTAAAAAGAAAGAAAGAAAGAAAACAGTTGTGCAGACAAATCTGATATACCTTCTTCCATAGTTGTGTATCAATGATAAAGAAGACATTGAGAGAGGGAGGTAAAAGATGCTTTTTAGATATTAGATTCACAAAAAGTTTATTCTACCTTCTATTAACAAAACAACAGCACACATTATGACTCTTTAAGCGGCAATGCTGGTATGGTTAAAAATATGGCCTCATGGTGAAAAGATAAATTGTCATGGTGATATAAAACATCAATGAACTGTTTGTCATTTTAATAATATTTACTGATGTTGTTTCTTTAAATTATACACTTAAGAAAAGATCAGTGGTTATATTCATTAATAAATTGTTGCATTAGGATTTATTTTCTTAATTCTCAAATACGACTACAATTGACCCTTGAACAAACATGAGTTTGAACCGCATGAGTCCACTTATACACAGATTTTCTTCTGCCTCTGCCATTCCTGAGACAGCAAGACTAATGCCCCTTCCTCCTCTTCTCCTCAGTCTTCTCAATGTAAAGACAAGAGGAAGACCTTTTTGATGATCTACTTTCCTTTCCTTAAAAGCAAATATACTTTTTCTTCCTTATCATTTTTAAAATAACATTTTCTTTACTCTATCTTACTTCATTGTAAGAATACAGAATGTAATGCACACATAATACAAAATATGTGTTGACTGTCTTTGTTATTGGTAAGGCTTCCAGTTAACAGTAGACTATTAGCAGCAAAGTTTTTAGAGAGTCAAAATTTACACATAAATTTTCAACTCCATGAAAGTTGATTCCTCAACTCCTGCTTTGATTAAGGATCAACTGAATTTATGTTTCTTTTATACTATAGATTATAATTACTTGTATACATGTTCAATTTCTTTATGAAAGCATAAATTTCCTCTGATTTTGGTATCTAATTTTATCACTGGACTTGATAAACTTTATGTGAGTGAATGAATTCAATTTCATCAAAGAATTGAAAAACTTTAAACCCATATAAAATCACATAAAGAAGAAATGTGACATTATATGCATCACCGTGTTTTTGTTACTTTGTTGTTCAATCAGCACATCAAAATATTTTCTATCTATTTAAGAGTTGGACAACAGACTTTTTAACACACATTTTTGAGTGATAAAGTTATTTTTAGTATATTTTTTTCACAATTTAGTATGTGCCAGTTATTAGCTCTCATGGCACAGAGGGTATCAATGTCTTTAGAAAGATACAAATAATTTTCTTTTGATTCTAATTCTGAAACATTCTTTAGTCAATTATTGACAAATTAAATGCCAAATTTTTTCAATATCTCTAGTGGAAACTAGAAGTATTTTCACCAATGGCTTAAAAACTTAGTGAATCAGGGCTTTAAAAGGGCAGAAAATGCACAGATGCACAATAAAAGTTTAAAGGACAGGACCTGACATTTTGGAAATACCCTTAGTGAATATAAAGTCTAATCCCAAAGCTAGCACTAACTCTCATGTTCACTGCTTCATTCTCTGTTGTGACTAGTGACTTGTTAGAACTAGGTATTCTTTATGTTGCAATGTAATGTTAGTAACATCTACCATTTATGTTTATTCTTTAAATTGTTTCAAATATTTTAGAAACTGAACTGGAGTCAGCAATGTAGCAATTTCATTATTGTGTATTCTTGAATATCCAAAGACTCAAAGCATAGGTATATAAATAAAGCACATTCAAGAAATGTCGTTTGATCTCATAAACTGTATGTAAAGCAAGGCCAGAGAAAAGTTGAGGGAATTGAACAAATTACACAAAAGTTTTCATTATATTCAATCAGAAATAGTCTTTATATTGACACTAAAATGCAAAGCATAAAGGTGAGGCTGAGTACGGTTAAACATTTATGGTCTTCTTTTGTCTAAAACATTTTATAAAATCTGGGAATTTTAGTACCTTATACACATACTTTTCTTTAATAAATCATGGTGTTATCTTAGTGGCTTCCCTCTATGGACATTAATATTTCTTTTGGAACAATCCTTGGAATTTGTTTTCATATTTACTATATAGACATTTTGAATACATTTTTTTTTTTTAACTTATACTTCTAGCTGCAGTATGAAGACCCTAGGGAAAATTTTTTTTCATTTTTGTTAAATCAGGAAAACAAATACGTTTTTAACATTTTTATTTATGTACCTTCATTGAGTGAATTGGTCTATGGTCTTATGGAACCTATAAATCATGTTAGAGTTTGTTTTATGCTTCCTTTTCATGTTTGCAGCCAGAAAGCTCAGAGCAAAATTTGTGGGTCATCCCCATTAAGTATAAAGGGTCTCGTAGGATGTGGTTTCCCAGTTCCCTTTCTTTTCCTTTCCAAAGAAAATATTATAGGAAATACAGAAGTGAACTGGCCAGTTTTTCTTAAACTATTCACTTATAAATGGAGATGAAAAAGCAGACTCTATCTCATCAATGAAGATACATCATTTAAAGTGCTTTGACAGATGCTTATTGAGGCTCTACTTGTACATTCCCAGTGATAAAAAGTTAAGAAACTTAAAACAAAATCCTTTCATTTTATTAGAAAGAAATATTTAACTCTTTTCAGACCTTATACCAGAATTAATTTTTGTGCCTCCTTTGCAAACTCAATGCCTGTCATCTGAAGCTTTGAGTCTATTGAGCTACTTTTATTTTCTTTTTATTTCAGTTAATTAAGAGTGATTGCTTTTGAGATTTAACAATGATTTTCAAAGATCTTAATAAGTTATGCTACATGTTTTTGGAGATATAAACATCCCAAAACTTAAAAAAAGGAAGCAGAAATATAAATTATTATGTTTAGACAGGACATTTTTGGATGTATTATCATTTTCAAAAGAAAAAAAAAACTATAGAAGTATATACATACAAAGTAAAATGCATAAGGTTGTCATATAGAAAAAAGCTAACATATAAAGTAATGCTTGTTAAAACGTAGCTTTTAGAGATACCTAGTATATATAATAAATCACAGAGTCATTTAAGAGAGTTGGACTTACAGCTAAAATAATAAAAGTATTGGTTGGTAGATGCCACATTTATACATAGGTACATGTAGTTTACAAAATGGAACTAAAACTTAACCTCTTTATTTTTAAAATTTTAATTTACAGACTTAACATTTTTAGAAATAATTTTATGTTTAATTCTGAGCAGGTTGGTTATATGCAAGATGCATAAATCTTTGTAGATGATCACGTTTGTATATAATAACTTCTGTATTTGATTCCAATTAAAAATGATATCAGCTGATGCGTATGACTACTTACATGACTTGGTAGTGGAGTCTGATATAAGTAGTATATTTTGATTCTGTTTTCAAAATTAACATTTTGACAGTTGTATCTGTGATAGTCATAAAGTTAAAGAGATTGATATCACATGATTTGCAAATATTAGGACACCAAAGTATGTATTGTTAAAAATTTTGTGGTGTATGTCTGAATATTACTGACTTTAGTTAGATATGGTCAAGTTTTATGCAAAGGGGGTTTGCCTAATCATTGGTGGTTATTGACATATAGGGTATACTCCAAGGAACTGGCACTGGGCGGTAGACTTGCTGAGAGAAACACAGGAATCAAGGGAGTCGATTATAGGTGACAACTGTTATGGAATACTAGAGTGAATATTCTACTAAAAAAAGACATTTACAAGGAAAATCATTACGGCTGTATCAGCAATGTTTTTTGTTTATCTCACCTTCTAGTTTATACTAAATATATAATTGGATTTTGTCATTGGATCCCTGAGTTAGCTGTCTTTGCACCTATGTATCTACCTCATTAGGGGAAACTGCTCTAATTCTGTGGGATAGTCAAATAAACTGGGATTGAAAGAAAGAGAGAAGGCTAGGATATGACTAAACTTCATCAAGGTAAAACAGATCATAATATTTAAAGCTTTTTTATTGTCTGTGGAGAATGAAACAAAGTAGTTATACTTTAGGACATTATACCAACATTAAGTGAAAAACAGAAGTATGAAATAATGACATTCCTAAAAACATTGCTCTAGGACTTTTACTTTGTCTTTCTCCTCTGTCCCTGGGTGATCTCATTAAGTCTCATGATTCTCAATATTTCCTATGTTCTTTGAACTCCCTGGCATGATCCTCAACTGTGAGCACCAGGCTGGTTTTGCAAGTTGGATATTTTAAATGCTTCGCAAATTTAGCATGTTAAGTACTGTACTGTTTCTTCCCCACTTCTGTCACCATCTCTATATTACTCCTTCTTTAGTTTTTATAGTCAAAGTAGACTGTAAAACTGGGCACATTCTGTACAAGCCAGAATATTGTAGTCATCTTGATTACTCCCCATTTCCTTAAGGATGACAATAATATTTGTTCCATTTTTCAGTTTACTCTCTTTTGTCTAGTTAAGATCAGCATCAATTCTTACTGGACTATTACAAAATCCCAAAACTATTCTCCTTACTGTCTCTCTTGCTTCGTTCAAGTTCATTCTCACCACAGTAACCAGAATGTCCTTAAAAATAAACAAATAAAAACACAAGCAAAGAAATCATGAATTTGAACATGCCACTTTTCTTGAAAAAATTATTTTCTTATTTTAGTTAAAATATTTAAAAATATTTATTTTCCTCTTATTTCAACTAGAAGAAAAGTAATATTGGGAAATGTTTACCAACTGACTCTCTGGGGATTAAAAATCTTCGTTTTGTCATGCTTACTTTACTAATTTTCTTTGTCAAGCCCCCAACAATTTCAAGCAACCAACATATCATTGACCAGAGAACTGGAAGGAGATGTGTATTAGCACACCATTGTATTGCATTTCTACTCTATGGATACAACAGATGACCAATGTCTATGGCGATAATAAGAAAATATGGCAAGATAATTTTGAAAGTGGTGAGTTTGGAGTACTGACTACCTTTGTTTTTAATTAGATTAATTTAATTGTAAGTTTAACTAATGTAGCTGTCAACCATAACCCTGTTTAAAATCCAGCTCAGGTCAGGCATAGCGGCTCACACTTATAATCTCAGCACTTTGGGCGATCAGGGAGGGAAGATTGCTTGAGCCTAGGAGTTTGAAACCAGCCTAGGTAACATAGCTAGAACTCATCTCTACAACGATTTAAAAACAATGGCCAGTAATGGTAATTAGTGTAATAATGTGCACCTGTATTCCCAGCTACTTGGCAGGCTGGCATGGGAGGATCACCTGAGCCTCACTGGTTGAGGCTGTGGTGTGCTGTGACCATGCCAGTGCGCTCCAACCTGGGCAACAAAATAAAATCCTTCTCAAAAAAAAAAAAAAAATCCAGCTCACAAAATTTTGGAAAACTAACAACTCTGATAAAGCCAGTTTGAGTAACTTCATCATACCACTGAATAACACCCAAGACATTTTCTCTGACTAACAAAGTCTTTCATGATATGCCACTACTCTCTCTGTGAGCATCTCTAGTCTTTGAATCTCTGCTCCCCAGCTTACTTAGCTACCATTCTACTCTGGAGCACAGCATATTCTCTAACTTAAAAATTTTATGTCCGGCAACCCTCTTTCAGGTCCCCTCTTGCTGTGGGAGCTTTTCTGTCTTCTTAATAAACTCCTACTTTCTAAAACAAAATTATATCCAAGAACACTTGGGTGGGTGCTTTCTTTGGGGACTAAAAAGAGTTTAGAAAACATGATGAATTCATTAATATTTATCTTAACATGAGTGTATGTGTGTATAAACTTGGGTATATACATATATTCATGTGTTGCTTAATAATGAAGATAATGTCTGATAAATAAATCCTTTGGCAACTTTGTGGTTGTGCGAACATCATAGAATATGGTTACATAATCTAGATGGTATAGCTTACTCATACCCAGGCTATATGGTATAACCTATCACTTCTAGGCTAAAAACCTGTACAGCATATTATGGTAGTACATACTGTGGGCAGTTTTAGTACAATGGTAAGTATTTGTGTATCAAAACATATCTCAACATAGAAAAAGTACTGTAAAAATACAGAATTAAAAAAAAAAAAAGTACACCTGTATAAGGCACTTACCATGAATGGAGCTTTCAGACCTGGACTTTGCTCTGGGTAAGTCAGTGAGTAAGGGGTGGGTAAATGTGAAGGCCTGGGACATGACTATGCACTGCCATAAACTTTATAAACATTGTATCTTTAGGCTACATTAAGTTTGCCAGCATTTTCTTTTCTTCAATAATAAATTGCCTTAGCTTATTGTACATTTTTATTTTATAAACATTTTAACTTTTTGATGTTTTTTGTCTCTTCCAAATACTTTATTTTATTTTATTTATTTTGTAGATATGGGGTACAATTCAGGGTTAGGTATACAAAGGTTGATTATGCAGGTACCCTTATTGATGAGGTGTGCCCCTCCCTCCCCTGGCAGTTTTTCTCAACTGCCAATCTCATCCACCCCCCCCAAGCAGTTTCCCTCTAATGCCAATTCCTTTCTTATAGTATTATGATAATTGTTCAGGGTCTACTTATGAGTGAGAACATGTGGTATTCTGTTCTTTGTTTCTGTGATAGATCACTGAGTAGGATCGACTCTAAATCCATCCAAGTTGCTGCGAAGTCCATATGTCTATCCTTCTTTATGGCTGCATAATATTCCATTGTGTACATGTACCCCATTTTTTTTAAATCCAGTTCAGCTTCAATGGGCAGCATGGCTGGTTCCATGTTTTTGCTATTGTGAATAGAGCTTCAGCAAACATACATGTGCAGGCATCTTTTTTATAGAATGATTTGAGTTCCTCCAAGTATATTCCCAAGAGGGGAATTGCTGGGTCATATGGAAAGTCAATTTCTAATTTAGTTATACTTAGCTTAAAACACAAACTCATTGTAGAGCTATATTTAAAAAAAAAATTTATCCTTATTCTTTGACCTTTTTTCTACTTTAAATATTTTAAATTTTATTTTAACTTTTTAAACTCTTTTTTGGTTAAAAACGAAGACAGAAACACACACATTAGCCTAGGCCTACACAAGGTCAGGATCGCTAATATCACTGTCCCCACCTCCACATCTGGTCCCATTGGAAGGACCTGCCCGCAACTCTTTTACAGCAAACACATATTTATTTATTTATTTATTTATTTTAGCAGGGAAAACTGGCTGACCACATGCAGAAGAAATGAAACAGGACCCCTACCTATCACTGTATGCGATAGTCAACTCAAAATGGATCAAAGGTCTAAATGTAAAGTCTCAAACTATAAGAATCCTAGAAGAAATGTAACTCGTTTTTTAATAAGTAGAGGAATATACCCTAAAATAACAATAAAAATTATAACATGGTAAATACATAAAACTGATAACAGTCATTTATTATAATTATCAAGTATTATGTACACAAGTATACATGCTTACATATAACTGACAGCACTGCAGTTTACACCAGCATCAAAACAATCATGTGGGAAATGCATTACGTGACCTCATGACATCTGTGATGTCACTAGACAGTAGGAACCTTTCAGCCCCATTACAATCTTATGGTTTCACCATCATATACATGGTTTGTTGTTAACTTGTGTTGTTATGCGACACGTGACTGTGTTATATAACCATGTATCACAAGAATAAAGACACCACATACATTGAAATTTCAAATATTTTTCACATATTTTTATTTCATTGTGAGAAACTCAACAACCCACAAACTCACAGATTTACAAGTATCTAACAAGGTGATTGATTTCTTTAGTCTGAATATATTGAGTTTTTTTTATTTAGTATAACTTTAGTTATTGCCTATCATTTGTCCCAAGTCTTTTATGTAAACTTAAAAAATGGTCCCTTCTCACATTTAAAGTAATTTTGTGGCAAATGTCCAATATTTTCTTTGGTATTATACATGATTTCTCTGTCTTTCTTGAGTTGGAATCCTACCCTGATGCCCAGGCTGGAGTGCAGTGGCACGCTCACAGCCACCCCAGTGTCGACCTGCTGGGCTCCAGCGATCCTTCCATCTCAACCTTCCAAGTAGCAGGAACTACAGGCGCGTGCTACCACACCCAGCTAATTATTGATTTATTGTAGAGAAGTGGGCTCGCCAAGTTGCCCAGGCTGGTCTGGAACCCGCGGGCTCGGGTAATCCACTTGCCTCGGCCTCCCAAATTGCTGGGGTTACAGGCTGAGCCAACAAGCCCGGTTTTTTGTCTTTCTTGTTGTAGGAAATCTACCCACTGTTGAGAATCCTATGGTATACTGCCTCCCCCAAGGTTATGCCCATGGTTGGTGTGCATTAAGGAACTAAGGTTCTGCCACTTGCTTTAATTTATAAGCTTCTCAGTTCTGATTGTTTAAGATCTTTCTTGCCACAATATTGATGGTCAACTTTTTCCTTTACCTGATCTTGGTTCCCTCACTCCTTCCTGGGTTATGCTCCTGTGAGCACCTCTTGTAGGCTTTCTATACATAAATTGCTATCTCAGGGAACCTGACCTAAAAAAATGGGTAGAATCAATCATTACTTTCATCTACCAACAGACCACAATAAAACAAAGCAGGTTTATCTGGATAATTTGGAAAAATCTTACACTTCCCCATGCCCAGCAACCTCCTCACACAGTATTTGATACCACTCTCAATTTGCCAAATTCAGTGTATCCATGGTTATAGTCTGGAAGGTTTGCAGCAAATCTTGTTTTCATTCAACACTAAGCACCTTACTAGCCCTCATTTCACTATGAAATCTAATCAGCAAGTACAGTGCCTTTTGTGAACATTCTGACTTAGCTGAGATGAAGTCTCTTTGAATTCCTGTTTTTGTTGTTGTTGTTCTTGTGATATAGTTGTCCTGTTCATTGTTATGCTAGTATTCACAGAGATTGAAATAGCACACTGTGCTGCTACTTCCAGCTTTCTAGGATCAACCTAGATCTGAACACAAGCTATACTCATTGCTACTGAGATATCCTGACTTCTATGTTCTCCCTGAGATCAGGTAGAGCAGTATACACACACATTCACAGACACACACATACACACACATTTATATTTTCCTTTTCCCACATTGAGAACCTTAGTTCCTAACAATATTATATAGGTATTCACCATATATATATATATATATATATATATATATTCTCAGTCCTGTAATATATATAAATTAGTGTCAGAATTATTATATTCATAGCTTTCTAATATTATGGAATTAACTTCCATGAATTTCAAAAATATTTATTGAGAATAAACTGTGTGTCAGGAAATATTTAGGCCTTTACATTTTTTTATCTCCTGTATATATATATATATATATACACACACACAACAATCTTGCATCTTGCAGAATATATATTATTATCCCCAGTTTTCAGATGAACCAATTAAGTCTCAGGGAATCTTAAAAACACTCAAAAACCCTTACATAAAAAGTGGTGATAGAAGATTCAAACTTCAGTCTTACTATTCTAAATTCTGTTCCATTTCTAATAATCTGTTGCTCATATTGAATTAAGTTCAGCATTGATTATAATTTTTAAAAATGTGTGAAGTCATAAAAACTTACGTAAATGTTAGTGACTGAGTAGTTCTATCTCTGCACTGGCCATGTGTATTTTATAGGGATGATATTGTACAGGCCACAGAGACAACCCCTATATGTTGGGTCATAAAGACAGCTGATTTTAAAAGCAGAGAATATCTAGCACATAAAAGAACAAATATCAAACAAAAACTAATCTTTGTCTTTCAATTTCTAATTGCCAATTTGCAACTTTTTCAAGTTTTAGTTTAATGTATGCTTCAAAAAAATTTGGCAACTGCAGTGTGACATGAACACATTTAAAACAGATTATCTTCTTTGGGTTTAAAAATGAAACAAGTATAAATATTTAATATACCTTTGAGCGGCTTTTATGTCATGGTTGTCATCCAAGTATGTACATAATAAAAAATTAAGAAATCCTGCTGAGGTGCAATAAATAGAATATGTGCTAAGAGAGAATTAACATGGCAGAATATTAACAAGTTAAAGACAAACATATTTTTCGTTCCAAAATGATTGTGAATGTCAATGAGTTTAGAACTACAGCTTCTCTCTTCCTACTGTTTTTGGAATCTAAAGTTCATGATCTATTTTTCTTTAATTTTATTAAATAAATGATCCTTTGGCTGTGCTTTTTGTTTTTCTTCACAAAGTCTACACTTTGCTAGTCTAATTAGATTCAAAGAATAATAACACATATTTCTACTTATGAGGCACTTAATATTAAAGGAATGGGTGAAGAAATGATACTAATGATAGTTTGGACTTGCATTATACCATTTGATTTTTTTCTAACAAAACTGAAAGGAACTGCTGCCTAATTACCAATCTTGTTTTCTCTTTTTTCTAGGCATTCAACTAGCCCTCACTTTCCAGCCTTTCTTGCCATTAGGATTAGTCATGCAGCCTACTAATGAGCAAAAAGATCGTGGACCTCTACTAAGTCTGGCTCTTAAGAACATCGGATGCTGACCTTCATGTTCCTTCCCCTCAGCCTACTTACGCAAAACAACCATGGAGGCTATGTATTAAAATATAGAAGCCCTAAATGGAAAGATTCAACATCCCTCTATCTTAGCAGAGGATAGCTTCCTACTATTTTTGAACTTGATGTTTCATGAGAAATCAATTTCTATTCTGCTTAGCCTCTGAAATTTGGAGACTTAATAAATTATAGCAACTAGTATTGTCTTAATGATATTATCATTCCCATTTCAATAGCTATAGAAAATTGAAAACTAGATCACAGATAATTCTCCTGCTCTGGTAAATTCTACCAGATTTTCTCTTTGGACTAAGAAGTAAGAAAATATTCTTCTCTTTTCCTCTCACAATTCTGAATAAAGTGAAGTATTTACTTATAGACACTCTCTGTTGGTCTACCACTTTAAGCTTCTGTGGGAGTTTATTTATTTTTATTTTGGCCGGTGTAGATGTCCACAAAACATAATATGGATATTAATTGTACGTATCCAGATTTTTTTGTATGTATTACTTGCTGCTTTGATTTTATCAGTGCTATGTGTTTTGCCCTTTTACCTTTAACAATAGATTCTGATTATTTACAGTTTTATTTCCTTCCACAGCCTAACTCTTTGTCTATATTTTCAATTATTTTTAATGCTCCCCAGTAGCCATTGCTCACAGATTATGTATGAAGCATTTATCATTGGCAAAAAAATGAGAAGTTTAAAATTACTCTCAGGACAGGCTTTATGGGGGGATTCTGGTAAAGGAGGGACAAAGAACAAATACAGAAACAGTGCAATGCAATTGGTTACAAAGTCTGATGGTTTTATTTCTGTTCGATAGACAAATAAATTGCAAAGAATTATAGAGAGTATATAGCAAGAAATATCTACATCCAATTATGTAACTTGACAACAATTTAGAATGGAAGCATAATAAAAGCACACGTCCTCCATTTGTTTATTGATGAAATTTGCCCCATCAGCATCTTTCTTCACCCTCTCTTCCATCAGTGGCATAGCTACATCCTGAGTTAGAAAACCATAATGAATCTCTATATCATAGAGAGTTTGGAGGACTTATTCATTTTTCCTGCAAAAGTTAAATAAAGTGCAAAACTTTCAGCCCATCAATCCTTTACCAAACTGTCCAAGGTGACATTTCATTAGCACATTTTGTCAGTGGATAAATCGTACAGCATGCTCTGAAGGGAAGGTGGAAAACATCTAGTCCTTTTTCATTAGATCCATCTGAACTTGAACCACTGGAGATTACATACAAAAAGCACATGAGACAGAAGAAGCGCTATCCTGTCTATAAACGGCATTAATCATTCATTCTCTTCAGAGTGTCTGAAGTCAGTGCCATGTCTCTGGTTAAGCCCCAAACTGGCTATTCAGTTTTGAGTTGCATGACAGATACATTTCAAGGAAAATTGGAGACATAACGACTCCTGCCTGGCTTGATAAAGTCTTTATTCATCAATTAAGAGGTTCCAATAAGCTAAGATGGATACGGAAAAATAAGAGAAATTGTACCATGACACTTGCTGATTTTTTACTTTTCCAGTTTCACTGAATTCCTGGGTGGAGGTATTGCAAAGTCTTGCTGAAAAGCATGGACTTGGAGGGAAATCCTATCATTTGAGGAAAGAGGTTCCCTTTTTTACTCTGTCTAAATTAGGTTCTATCTGGAATCAGTTGGTATGGAAAAATTTGTGAACACCCTCATAATTCTCAAATGAAGAGATTTCAATTCACTTAGGAAAGTTCTCACTCTCTCTCTTGTGATTGTTTGAACATAAAAGTCTTTGGATATAGAGATAATCGCTTAGTCTAACATGTTCCATTTTGTTGTATCAATTCAGAGTGATAGAAATGTTTCCCCGTTTTAAACAACCACTTTGTCAAAATGTTTCTGAAACATATGTTCAAATATGAATTTTTTAAAATAATACTATCCAGGGTATATTTTAAACCAAATTGCATGTATAAACTAGAGATCATATATCTTTATAAATGAGAAAACTTTTTAATTAGACAAATTATCAGCATGAATGAAAATTGACTGTGAATAGTAACTGTGATTAAAAATATATAATAATCACAATATCTGGTCAATTTCTAAGTTTCTTGTGAGAAAGAGCCAGTACTACCAAAGAGTATCTGACATCACTTTTAGAAGTTAATGCTAAATCAATGAAAACTTTGAAAAAAGAACACGTAATTTGTAGTTCTTATTTTTATAGACCCACAGAGATAATCAATCAACAAATAAATCCAAGATCTCGTTGTGCCAAAGGCAACATTTGGCAATTTTGTGAAACTGCATCATGATTGAACTTTATTTCGTATTACTCCAAAGTGCTTTGTTTTTAATAAACGAATCGTTTTCAAACTGTGCTCCTAAGAGCATCACGTGGCCATTCCTCAGGTGTTTCTGGAGCCAGAAACATGGGGGGTGTTTATGGGAATCCCTCCAACATCAACTAAAGCAATGGTGCTTTTATGTTACATAAAAGACTTTAGAGGAAAATTTCCTTTGAACAAAAATTCCTCAGCTGAGAACTATTAAACACTTTAATCATGAAAATTGAGATTTTTGTCTATCGCTGCCACAAGATGCCATTGATTTAAAAAGCACAACCAGAAATTTCCATATCTGACTCTAAGTCAACCACTGACTTAGCAAATTTCGATGAAATATCTTTATGGCTTTGATGGAACAACTGAAATCGGTTTGATGATCAGTAGCATAGCCAACATCAACCCATTTATTAAAGTGATTAACCATGATTTGTTATAAGCAGAGTCTCCAAACATGTATCCCCCCCCTTTCGCGTTTTGTCTTATTAAATATAACTTAAAAGAAGTATTAGTTGTTCTCTTTTGTTGTTGTTAGTGTAAGCAAACATTTGCTCATCTAGATCTCAGTTAAGGTTTTTTTAAGTGCCTGTAGCTTACTTACATCTGTTTGGGTTTTTGTCTTCTTATAAAGTGCTTTTGTGGCAATTTCATTTGATTTTCACAGCTGTGTGAACTAGGCAGAGCCTAATCAAATGATAAAATTCATCTGATCCATAAAGTGGCAGAGCTAGTACCTAGCCTGGACCATTTGCCTTTCAGGTCTTGAACTCTCTTGATATCCCCTCCCATTCCTCAGTGGGGCTAGCTCTAAAAGAAAGTTTACATGTGTATATTTCATAAATGATGTCGTTTCATATCAATACAGATACACATTGAAAAGAGTGATAGAACAATGGCCTCAGGCAGAAGCCTAGGAAGCTTTATGCATACCCATTCCCAAACTTTTTAGCCCATTAATAATGTCACACATACTACTACAAATAATAGCAATAACATTCTTTTGGATGTTTATGTTTTCCTTTGTCTCATAAGGTGCAAATAGAAGCATCTTTATTTGATAGTGTAGGCAAAAATAATTCTAGAACCAAGTGTTCATTAATTATTATAGGTAGATTTGGCTTGTAAACACTTTGGAATTTTCCTATGCTTTTAGCCAGATTGTTGCTTTGTCTTAGTCATTTATAGTTGATATGAATTAATTTGATAAAATTTATTAGGAAAGACAAATATGAAAAATTTTTGAAGGCAGCTTATTTGCACTGATAAAGATATTTAGAGTTTATTATTGTTGCAATTTTCAGTGGATGCAAAAACATCCAATGGATTCAGTTTGGATAGTGTCAGAGTTTTGAATAGTGTCAGAGTGAGGGCAATTGTACCCAGAATGTTAGAATTGCTTGCAAGTAGATGCCTTGAGTCAGGGGACAGCCTCTGCTTGTTGTTTGAAATGCCTCAGTTCTCTTAGAGGTTGATTTAGGAAGAATATCTTATATCTACCACAAGTAATTTTTTCCGATTAATAAATATACTGAGTGGTTGCATATAGATGATGGTCCTAAAATAGCCACAGAGAAGTATGGAGATTACTAGACAAAAAATAAAGGCCTCTACACCCTGTTTAATGGTAGATTTTTGATACACTTCATCTTGAGTTGACTATTCTACCTCTTTGAGCCTCAGCTTCCTAAGTAGCTTCTAAGTTTACTAAAACTTTAAGAATTCTGTGTCAATAAATTGTGAAGTCATACAAAAACACAAATTCCATATTCCTTCTCTCTACTATCAATTCATTAAGTTTTATTTGATTGGATTATGCCAGATTGTTTTATGCATGAAATGATCACATACCCCTTCACTTGCCACATTGCAAAGTTCATCTAAATAATAAGTCCTGGGATGAGTAGTAAACCAATTATAAAGGAACATCCTGAGTGAAGAGATTGAAGAAAATGTAGAACTTGGAGAGGAGTAGGATTTATGTGCAAAAACCTCAGTTTGTTTAACAAACATTTGAGAAAAGCCACATCTTTCTTTTTATTGGGCCATTACCCAAATTACAGCCCAGACAGAAGTAGTAAAAAGAGTTCTTGTATATGTGGTTTGGGAAATCACCATAATTGAAGCATGCTAAGTGAATACGACACCAAGTTTTATCCATAGGCAGATAATATTTTAAAGCTCTTAATGTGAGAGAGGTCTGTCTCAGCAGTTTATGTTAAGTGCAAGTAATAATTTGATTTCATTTCAATAGCAAAAATATTGAGCAATATACTAAATGGACACCCATCCTGCTTTTGTTGTTGCAGGGCTTGGAATTAAATTGTACTGTAATAGTGCACATGATAAACTTACCTACTGTGACCTGGCAGCATAGACTAATGAGGAAAATCATTTGGTGGAAAAATACAGCTCCTTTTTAGCTGACACTGCAACTAAGAATAATAAGTTATGGCATATTAGCTAAAATATTTCATCACTGGTAACAAAACCAATTTTGATTAAGTCAAACAGTCAAACCATTGTAAGAGGGAATGTTTCACTGAGCCCAAGGGCAGGAATTCACTTGACTGTGAGGCAGATCTAACATCCTAGAAGCTAAAATTCTTTTAAGGATCTGAAAAAATAATCCCTGTCATTCTTTCCTCCTGACTTCTTTTTGCAATTTCACTTTTCTCTCTGGACATAAGCTTTTCCTGTTTTCTATATTCTTTTTTTTTTTTTTTTGAGTTGGAGTCTCACTCTGTCGCCCAGACTGGAGTGCAGTGGTCGCTCCCGGCCACCGCAGCCATGACTTGCTGGGCTCCGGTGATCCTTCCACCTCAGCCTTCCAAGTAGCCAGAATTACAGGCATGCACTACCATGCCCGGCTGATTTTTAGACTTATTGTAGAGATGAGGTCTTGCTGCCCAGGCGGGTCTCAAACCCGCGGGCTCAGGCAATCCACTCACCTCAGACTCCCAAAGGCGCAGGATTACAGGCTGAGCCACCGAGCCCGGCTTCTGTATTCTTAACATTCTCTATCAGGCAGCATATTTGTTGCTCTGCATTTTCAAGAAATTACATTAAAATTCCAGGTTCAGGAGTTCTGGTAAGATGGTGATGGCATAGGTGGAATTGTGAGATTCTCCGAACATGAGTTCCCAAAAAGACTCTTACTTTCCTTCACCATTCCCCTGCCCACCACCAGCTGCACTGGTCCAAGGCCCAGAGACCCTTGACTCCACACAAGGCCGGCTATTGCAACCCCTGGCTGTTACTGCTCCACTATAGGCAGCCCTGTTTTTCACTCTTCTCTGGCCTTGTGTCTCTTTTATACCCATTAGTTGGTATGTATGTCTGTTTTCCCTCTCACTCTTCTCTCTTTCTAACTTCCTCTTGATCCCCCCCACTTCTTCCATTACTTTCCTTTTTTGTACCTCCTTTTGTTCCAGGAACCAAACCTACACCCCGCTGCATGGGCAGATTGTAAGGCAGGGGGAAATAGGTTCCAGTATGCCCATACACCTGTTGGTGGATACTGGAATCAGCAGATAGATTCTGAATCACAGCTTATCCCTCAATTAAACCTTAAAACTGCAAAAAGTATAGCCCCCAGCCCACACCCCACCCTCAAATGTGAACAAGTCAGAGAACCCTCATAAGGAAGAAGAGAAGATTGAACAAATGAAGTAAAAGCAACCCCACCTTCCCTGAAAAACAGAATTAAAGAAGTGGAGGGAAAGGAGGAGAGAGAGAAAATCTACATAAATGAAGAAAAACCAAAAGAAGAACATGGGTCTCTTCCAGACCCCTGAGACACTGAGAAAATTGACTTTGGAATGAAAACAATGAAGAGCTTTCAGAATGACTGGTCTCAAACTACAAACCTAGATATCAAGACATTAATGGAGAGATTAAAAAGAATTGAGGAGAGACATGAAGAAACTAAGAAGGAGTTGAGAATTGAGATAACGGTAATAAAGAATACTGTGAATGAAATGAAGAATGAACTGATAAGCATGGAAAGCAGAATTAGCCAAGCAGAAGAATGAATCTCAGAGCTTGAGGAGGACCAAAATATAGAACTAACCCAAAATGTCTAAAACATAGAAAAGAAGCTTAAAAAGAGAGAACAAAACCTTCAAGAGATGAGCGATTACTTCAAGAGAAAGAACCTAAGAGTAATTGGCCTTTCTGAAACAGAAAGAGAAACAGAGGCTACCTTGGAAGAAACATTCCATGAGATTATTGAAGAAAACTTCCCTCATCTCATCAGTGACATGAAAATTCAAACACAAGAGATTCAGAGAACCTCTGCAAGACAACAAATGAGAAGACCAACTTCCAGATACATAATAATTCACCTAAACAAAGTAGGTATAAAAGAAAAAATCCTAAAGGCAGCAAGAGAAAAAGACCAGATCACCTACCATGGAAGACCAATTAGAATAGCAGCAGATTTATTTACAGAAACCCTGCAGGCTAGGAGAGCTTGGAGCCCTGTCTTCAAAGTTCTAAAAGATAAACAATTTCAACCAAGAATAACCTACCCAGCCAAGCTAAGCTTCATCAGTGAGGAAGAATTAAAATCTTTCCCAGATCTCCAATCCCTAAGAACTTACGCTGCCACCAGAACACCTCTACAAGAAACACTTAAGAAAGTACTAACCACAAAAGAAATGGAAAAAAGAACAGCAACGTTCTTCACAAGAACACAGGAAAAAGAGTAAAACACACACGAATCAACCCCAAAACCAAAAGAAAAACAACAAACAAAGAGGAACAACAAAAACAACTCTAAAAGAACTTTATGATAGGGACCAACTCTCACATTTCAATAATTAGCCTGAATGTGAATGGGCTGAATGCACCACTGAAAAGACATAGAATGGCAAAATGGATAACATATCACCAGGCAACAATATATTGCCTTCAAGAGACCCATCTCACTAGAAAGGACATGCACAGCCTCAAAGTAAGAGGATGGAAAGCAAATTTTCAAGTGAATGGAACACAAAAGAAAGAAGGAGTCATGGTCCTAATCTCAGACAAAAAAAAACATTTAAGATATTAAAAATTAAAAAAGATACAGAAGGCTACAACATAATGATAAAAGGTTCACTCCATCAACAAGAAATAGCTATCCTAAACACACATGCACCCAACATAGGAGCACCAACTTTCATAAAGCAGTTTCTAGGAAAACTCAAGAAAGATATTGACTCTAACACCATCATAACTGGGGACTTTAATACCCCATCAAAACCCTTGACAGATCATCAGGACAAAAAAGCAGCAATGAGATCCAGAACCTCAATGTGACTCTTGACCTAACGGACTTAATTGATACCTACAGAACATTCCAGCCAATGACACAGAATATACATTCTGCTCTTCACCACATAGAATATATTCTAAGATCGACCACATACTTGGCCATAAATCAAGCATAAACAAATTTCAAAAGACCGAAATTTTGTCATGCACTTTCTTGGACCACAGTGGAAAAAAATAAACATCAACACCAACAAGGTTCCCCCCAAACCCACAAAAACATGGACACTCAACAGCATGATGCTAAAAAAAACTCCTGGGTCAATGATGAAATCAAAACAGAGATTAAAAGATATCTGGAAACAAATGAAAATGAAGAGACATCTTACTAAAATCTCTGGAATGCCATGAAAGCTGTAGTAAGAGGGGAATTTATATCTTTACAAACGCACATGAAGAAAATGGAAGGATCACAAATTAACAGCCTAACAAGTCACAAAGGGGGCTAGAAAAGCAAGACCACCAAAACACTAACTTTAGCAGAAGAACCCGGATCACCAAAATAAAAGCCCAAATCCGGGACATAGAAGAAAAAAAGATAATACTAAAAAATCAATGAAAAGAAAGTTGGTTCTTTGAAAGGATAAACAAGATCGATGGTCCCTTACCTAGACTGACCAAGAAAAAGAGAGAAAAAGTCCAAATAAATGCAATCAGAAACACAGAAGATGAAGTCACATCCGACCTCAAAGAAATACAAAAGATCATTAGAGACTACTATGTACATTTGTATGGAAACACACTGGAAAACCTTAAGGAAATGGAAGATTTTCTGACATCATACAAGCTGCCCAGGTTGAAACAAGAAGAAATTGAGACCCTAAATAGACCAATAACAATAAAGGAAATTGACTACATAATAAGAAAACTACCTACAAAAAAAAAAAAAAAAAAAAGCCAAGACCAGATGGTTTTCCAGCAGAATTCTATAAGAAATTTAAGGAGGAGCTGATACCAATCCTACTGAAAGTATTCCAGGCTATTGAGAAGGATGGAATCCTCCCCAAATCATTTTATGAAGCTAACATCACATTGATAACCAAGCCAGGTAAAGACCCAACAAAGAAAGAGAACTACAGGCCAATATCTCTGATGAACATAGATGTCAAAAGTCTCAACAAGATCCTACCAAACCGAATTCAACAACATATCTCAAAAATCATCCATCATGACCAAGTAGGCTTCATCCCTGGTACACAAGTCTGGTTCAACATTCGCAAGACAATAAATGTAATTAAAAACATCAACAGATGTCAGAACAAAAACCACATGATTATATCATTAGATGCAGAAAAAGTTTTTGATAAAATCCTGCACCCCTTCCTGATAAAAACCTTCAAATATCTAGGCATACAGGGAACATACCTCAAAATAGTAAAAGCCATCTACAAGAAACCCACAGCTAGCATACTCCTAAACAGACAAAACTTGGAACCATTTCCCCTGAAAACTGGAACAAGACAAGGATACCCACTCTCTCCCCTCCTGTTCAATATAGTATTGAAAGTCCTGGCTGGAGCAATCAGAAAAGAGAAGGTGATCAGGGGTATCCAAATAGGAAAAGAGGAAGTCAAGTTATCTCTCTTTGCAGATGACATAATTGTGTACCTTGAAAACCTAAGAGAATCTGTCAAAAGCCTCCTTGCACTGATAAAGGACTTTGGAAAAGTCTCAGGGTATAAAGTAAATGTGCAAAAGACAATCACATTTCTTTATACCAATAATAAACAAACAGGAACCCAAATAAAAATCACTATTCCATTTACAATAGCCACAAAAAAAATGAAATACCTTGGCATATTCCTAACCAGAGATGTGAAAGACCTTTACAATGAAAACTACAAAGCACTGCTCAAAGAAATCAAAGATGACACAAACAAGTGGAAAAATAACCCATGCTCATGGACTGGAAGAATCAACATTGTGAATATGTCCATTTTACATAAGACAATCTACAGATTTAATGAAATACCCATCAAATTACCAGCAACATTCTTCTCAGAACTAGAAAAAAAAATACAGGAATTCATATAGAAACACAAACGACCGAGAATAGCCAGAACAATCCTCAGCAAAACAAAACAAAACAAAACAAAACAAAGCAAAACAAAGCAGGAGGTATCACACTACCAGACTTCAAACTTTACTATAAAGCTACAATAATCAAAACACTTGATATTGGTACAGGAACAGGCATATAGACCAATGGAATAGAATTAAGATTCCAGAAGCAAAACCTCAATTTCTCAACCAACTCATCTTTGACAAAGCCCCCACCACCTACCACTGGGGAGAGGAGAACCTATTCAGTAAATGGTGCTGGAAAAACTGGCTGACCACATGCAGAAGATTCAAACAAGATCCCTATCTATCCTCATACACAAAAATTAACTCTAAATGGATCAGAGACTTAAATGTAAAATCTCAAACTATAAGAACCTTAGAAAATGCAGGACACACCCTTATGGAAATTGGAACTGGCATCCAATTCCTAAACAAAACCCAAAATGCATGGGCCATAAGAGATAAGATAGATAAGTGGAAACTTATTAAACTGACAAGCTTCTGCAAAGCCAAAGAAACCATCAAGAGAGCAGGGAGACAGCTAACAGACTGGGAAAAAGTATTTGCCAACTCCAGGTCTGACAAAGGCCTAACATCTCAGATCTATAAGGAAACCAAATGTGCTGAAAAGAAAAAAACAAATAACCCCATTACAAAGTGGGCAAAAGATATGAACAGACACTTCTCAAAGGAAGATATCCAAGCGGCCAACAGACACTTGAAGAAATGTTCAACCTCACTAATCATCAAGGAGATGCAAATCAAAACCACACTGAGATACCACCTAACTCCAGTCAGAATGACAATTATCAATAGCTCAAAAAATAACAGTTGCTGGAGACGGTGTGAGGAAAAGGGAACACTTCTACACTGTTGGTGGGAGTGTAAACTAGTGTAACCTCTGTGGAAAGCAGTGTGGTGATTCCTAAAAGCTTTAAATATCGACCTCCCATATGACCCTGCAATCCCCCTACTGGGAATATACCCTGAAGAACTCAAATCACTTTATCAAAAAGATACCTGCACATGTATGTTTATCTCAGCATTGTTCACAATAGCAAGAACCTGGAACCAACCATACTGTCCATCAAAAAAAGGACTGGATTTAAAAAAATGTGGTACATATACATGATGGAATACCATGCAGCCATACAAAAGAACAAAATGATGAATTTCGCAGCAACCCTGATGGAACTGGAGTCTATAATACTGAGTGATCTCTCACAGAAACTAAGATCTGAGTATCACATGTTCTCACTCATATAGTGGACCTTGAACATCGATCATAATACATAAGAAAAGGATTGACAGTGGTGGGAAACTATGGGGGGTTAGGAAGGGGAAGGGAGGTGGGATTAACAGTAGTCCATATCTGTCTGGGGATGGGGAGACACCCCTTATCAACAAGGGTACCTGAACGATGTGTATTTGTATACCTAACTCTTAAGTGTACCCCACAATTTTAAAATAAAACATATGATTAATAAAAAAAAATTCCAGGTTCATGCACAAACACCACTAGGAATTTAGTTAGCTCTAAATCTCTATTTCAAATCCCCAGAAGATAATGACTAGCTCAGTTTAAATCATATGTTAAGTTGGAGTCATCCGGTTATTTAGGGATGGTGAAGTCATGGGGCTCTGCTTTGCAACTACTAACCTGGCTACCAGGGATTTACTCCTTTAGCTGTGTGTGTAGGCGCTGGGGGTGGAGACTTGGTGTTGACTCCTGCTCGGGAAGCAGCACTAGGAGAAAGAGATATAGTTCTGGCAATGGAAATTGACCAAATGTCTGAAAAGATTGCAAATACCAAAGCCTCTTTGATCTATCTAGGAGAACAAATAGTTAAATATATACTTGCTACATTAGCAAAAACGTGCTCTAGTCTTCTTATTGTCTACATTCCCTAATGTGCCAGCACTGTGGTAGTAATACAGAAAAGTACATGGCAGATTTGAACTCAGGCTGGTGGAGGAGTCAGACTTATCATGAGACAATCTCAACAAAGCGGGATGAACTTTTAATAAAGTTAACCTCAGGGCTCTTCTACTGAGTCCTGAGAAGAACCCTGACTCTACTGACTAAAACAGGGAAGTTGAAACAAGGCTTCAGAATTGCTGATTTCTGCACTTTCCTTGAGCGGCAAAAACAGCCTAGTAACAAGGTAAAGGTTTCAGTTGTTGTGTATTAAATGAGTCCAGCGTTCCTTTCAACTAGAAAGGCTTTAGTGCAAACCAAGTGTTTGGGCTTTATTAAATACACAGTATCCATAGAATGAACATAATTTTTTGGAGTTGAGGGATCATGGTAGGTGACTAAAACTGACTACCCATATATCCATGGAATTAAGTTCTTAATCTATAACCAGGATCATCATTCATTAAGTTTACTGTTAGTGCATAATTATACTTTGATTATACATGTTGAAATAAAATTGTGGCAACTCTGCAGATACCATTTGTCTACAGTCCTCTTTTGCTTCAATCAGATCATTATGGCTGGGATTTGAAAAGATTTATTAAAATGGTAAATATGAATAAACTGCAGTGGAGTTTTATGGAAGCATCTATCTTTACAATAATTTACTCCAAGAACTATACATATTGCTAAGATAAAATAATAAAAAGTATAGTAAAACATAGTTGCAGAGTTCTCTTGCTTAAGAATAGATATATTGCATGTCATATGAACATGATGTAAACAGAGACTTCATTTTCAAATATTTTTTAAACTGACTAAATTGAAAGGCTATGTTAAAGGCAAGTTTAAACTTAAAGTGGACAAAATGTTGATAAGCTACTGGGACAAATGTTAGTAGACAGAGTTCATTCAAAGAAGAGGGAGGAATTATTCATCTTTCAGTTAACACATGCATACTGAAAACTCATATGTGTCTGCCACTGGATGCATAGTAATTCATTCTATCACAATATAGCTCTAATTTATAATGTCTGCCCTTTATTCTTTTCTTTGGAAATATCTACATATTGTTTAAAGTATGTCTTAGTCTTTGTTGCTATAACAAAATACTACAGACTGGGTAATTTATAAATAATACAAATGTATTTATCACAGTTTGGGAGGCTGGGAAGTTTCAGATTATGGTGCAGATTTGGTGTCTCTCTGTTTTCCGTATGATGTCTTATTTCCATGTTCTCCATTGGGAACAAATTCTGTGTCCTCACATGGCAGAAAGGGTAAAAGGACAAAATGGTATTAGGGCTTTCCCTTCAGCCTCTTTTAATAGAGATTAATCCCATTCATTAAGGTGGCATTCCCTTCTCAAAAGACCCCACCTTTTATTACATTTGGATATTAGGCTCTAACACATAAATTTTGAGAAACACACACATTCAAACCATAGTATTTCACCTTGTTCCCCTCATCCCAATTAATATCCTTCTCATGTGCAAAATACATTCAGGCCATCCTAATCACCCCAACAGTCTTAATTTGTTCCTGCACCAATTCAAAAGTCTAAAGTCCAGAGTCTCACCTAAGTATCATCTAAATCAGATATGAGTGAGACTCAAGGGTATGTTTTATTCTGAGGCAATTTCTCCACCAGTTGTGAGGCTATCCAATCAAATAAGTTATGTGCTTCCAAAAGCACAATAGTAGAACAGGCATAGGATAGACATTATCTTTTCAAAAGGGAGAAGTAGGAAGTAAGAAAGAGATAATAGTTTCCAAGTATTTCCAAAACGCAACAAGGCAAACAACATTATCTTTAGGTTAAAGAATAATCTTATTTGACTCTATGCCCCACTTTATGGATGTACTGGAGTGGAGGTTGGGCCTCCCTACACCATGGGCAGCCCTGTCCCTGTGACTTTGCTGGGTACAACCCACATAGCAGGTGTTACACATTGGAGTCACATGTCTGTGGCTCTCCCAAGCTGAGATACGATTGGGGGACCCACCAAAAAATAGAATTTATTTATGAAAAATTGGGTGTTTATTCTTACATGTTTAATCTTCAGTTACCTTCAAAGTAGTCTTCTACACCTATCAAGATGTTTTTTCACTGCTCAAAACAGTTTTTGAACTCGTCAATTTTGATGCTTTTTAGTGTTTCTGTGGTTTTTGTTTTACCTGTTCCACATTGGCAAAACATTCCCTTTGAGGACTTTTTTCACCCAGGGAGAAGATAATATGTCACTTGGGTGAGTAGGGAGGGTGGGGAAAAGGGTCATGCTGCTTTTGGTCAAAAACTGCTGAACCCTTAGCCTGGTGTGGGCAGGCAGGTTGTTTGCATAAATCACCCATCATGAAATGGGCAAACATGTTGAAATAATCTAAAAAAAAATAAAATAAAATAACTGAAGTCGAATGCAGTTTCTCACAATAAGGCTAGCAGGCACACTGATGCCGATGGGTTCCTAGAACACTTATCTAGTGGGGGAAGCCTGTACTACAAGGAGCCAACCCTTCAAAAGATAAACCTGGGTTTTTTTTGCTCCCCCTCATATAGACTGGTGACTCTATTGTTCTGAGGTCTTGGGGACAGGGTGCCCCACAGCCCCACTATAGGCAGGACTAAGTGAGTATTTTTTGTGGTTTCCCCAATTCCGTGGTTCTGTAGCCATTTTCCCCAAAGACTCTCTTTAGTGGCCTTGTCCCTGTAGCTGTTCTCTGTCTGCATTCTGTGGCCCTCTGAGGCATCCTCTGAAATCTAGGTAAAGTAGCCATGCATCCACAGCTTGTGCACCCTGTAAGTCTTCAGGTGGATCCCACAAGTGTTTCTTACTTTTGCCTTCCAGAGGGGTAGCCACAGTGCTTCACATCATACCAGTGTCCACAGGAGCCACACTGGAGGGGATGAAGGATGCTACACCAGAATGCATGAAGCAGAAACTTGAGGTAGCCCTGGAAAGTCAGTCCCAAGATCCTTCAGGTGTTCTGGGCTACTCTTTTAAAACCATTTTGTCCTCAAGACACTGGAACTCTGGGCCTGTGCCTGGAGTGACAGCCTCAAAGATCTTCAAAATGCTTTGGGTTGGGGGCAGGTCATTCTTGGACTGCCTTGATGAATAACATCTGAATTTCTTCTATCCAAACTAATATCCTTATAAAATGGTCACTTAGCCACATCTTTAAGGTTATCCCCTGAATACATTTTCTCATTTTTTTTTGAGTTGGAGTCTCACTCTGTCTCCCAGACTGCAGCCTCGACCTGCTGGGCTCCAGCGATCCTTCTGCCTCAGCCTTCCAAGTAGCTGGAATTACAGGCATGTGCTACCACGCCTGGCTGATTTTTTGATTTATTGTAGAGATGAGGTCTCGCTGCCCAGGCGGGTCTCGAACCCGCGGGCTAAGGCAATCCACTCACCTCAGCCTCCCAAAGGCGTGGGATTACAGGCTGAGTTACCGAGTCCGTCTCATTTTTCTTTCTTTCTTTTTTTTTTTTTTACCGGCAAAGAATTTTCAAGTTCTGTTTCTCTTTTAATGATAAATTCTATCTTTCATAAGTTTCTCTCTTCTTGCATTTTATTCTAAGCAGTCAATAGAAGCCATTCTGTACCTTCAACACTTTACTTAGAAACTTTTTTTTTATTTTTGCAAAATATTTTAATCCATTGCTTGCATGTTCTATCTTCCACTAAGCACTAGGACATGAATACAATTCAGCTATGTCATTTGCCATGCATTTTTATAACAAGGATGGTCTTTCTTACAGTTTTCAGTACCATGCTCCTGATTTTCCTCTGCAGCCTCATTGGAATGACTTTTATTTTCCATATTTCTATCAGCATTCTGATCACAACCACTTAAACAATCTCTAATGAGACCAAAGCTTTATCCACAGCTCTCGTCTTCTTCTGAATCCTTGCCCGAATAGCTCATTAAGATCCAGCCTCTATCCTATACCCAGTTACAAAACTGTGTTCACATTTCTAGGTATTTGTTGGAGCAGCACCTCACCTCACTGTACCAATTTGTGTCTTAGCCTGTTTGGGCAGCTACAGCAAAATATCATAGACTGAGTAATTTATAAACAATATAAGTTTATTTTTCACAGGTCTGGAGGCTCAGAAGTTCAAGATCATGGCATCAGCAGATGCATTTTGCTGGTGAAGGTATCTTTTCACAACATCCTCACGTGGTGGAAAAGAACTATGGGTTCCTTTCAACCTCTTTTAGTTCTTAACACTAATTCTCTTCATGAGGGTAGAATGTTCATATCTTAATCATTTCCTAAAAGGTCCTACCTTTTAATAATATCACTTAGGTATTAGGTTCCAAAATATAAATATTGAGGGAATATAGGTTCAAACAATAGCAAGGTAGTTCTCTTTTTGAATTTTATTTTTTTAATGCTTCAAAAATGTGAGATACAATTCATGATTAGTTACATAAATGGTCATTGTACAGATGAAGTTTGGGTCTCCCATTGGTCCTCGCTTCACCTGGTTTAGGATCAGGTACCCTTACTGATGTTATATGCACCTCCCCCTCCCTCCCCAGCAGTGCCTGCTACTGCCAATCCCTTTCTTGTAGTATTATGATAAATGTTCAGTATCCACTTATGCATTGGAACATGTGGTACTCAGTGTTTCATTTCTGTGATAGATCACTGAGTATGACAGATGCTGAATCCATCTTAGTTGTTGTGAAGTCCATAATTTTGTCCTTTATAACCAGATAATATTTCATTGTATATATGTACCACATTTTTTTATCCAGTCCGCTTTCAATGGGAAGCACAGTTGGTTCCATGATTTTGCTATTGTGAATTGTGCTGCAATTAACATGCGTGTGTTGGTATCTTTTTAAAGAATAATTTGAGCTATTTTGGGTATACGTCCAGAAGGAGGATTGCAGGGTGATATGGGGAATCGATTTTTAGATCTTTTAGAAATCACCACACTGATTTCCATGGAGGTTGTATAATTTACACTCCCACCAAAAGTGTAGAAGTATCCCCCTTTCTTGACATTCTCTTTAGCATCTTTTTTTTTTTGAGTTATTGATGGTGGCCATCCTGATTTAAGTTAGGTGGTATCTCAGCATGGGCTTGATTTGCATTTCTTTTTGTGATTTGTGAGGCTGAGCATTTTTTCATGTATCTGTTAGCTGCTCATATATGATTAGATACTTCTTTTGAGAAGTGTCTATTCATATCTTTTGCCCACTTTTCAATAAGGCTGTTTGTTTTTTTCCTTTTGGCAGGTTTGAGTTAGACCTGGATGTTAGGCCTTTGTCAGATATGTAGTTGGCAAATATTTTTTTTCCATTCTGTGGGCTGTTTCTCCACTCTATTGATGGTTTCTTTTGCTTTGCAGAAGCTTTTCAACTTGATAGGTCCCCCTTGTCTATCTCATCTCTTATGGCATGGGCCTTTGGGGTTTGATCAGGAATTGGTTGCCTATTCCAATGCCTATAAGTGTGTTTCCTATGTTTTCTAATGTTCTTATAGCTTGAGGCTTACCTTTAGGTCTTTGATCCATTTAGAGTAGATTTTTGTGTCTGCTGATAAGTAGGCTTTAATTCTTCTGCATGTGGTGAGTCAGTTTTCTCAGCACCATTTGCTGAATAGGTTCTCCTCCTTCCCGTGATTGTTAGTGGAGACTGTCAAAGATGAGTTGGTTGAGAAATTGAGGTTTTTGCTTCTGGAATTGCTGTCCTGTTCCATTGGTCTGTATGCTTTATCTTGTACCAATACCAGGCTGTTTTGATTATTACAGTCATAATAAATTTAAAGTCCGAAAGTGTGATATCTCCTGCTTTGTTTCTTTTGCTGAGGATTGTTTTGTCTATTTGTGGTCATTTATATTTCTACTTGCATTTCTGTATTGTCATTTCCAGTTCTGATAAGAATGATGTAGGTAATTGAATATGTATAGCGTTGAATCTGTAGATTGCCTGGGGTAGGATGGACATCTTAGCAATGTTGATTCTTCCAATTCATGAGCATGAAATATTTTCCATTTGTTTGTGTCTTCTTTGATTTTCTTGATCAGTCTTTTGTAGTTCTCATTGTTAAGGTCTTTCACTTCTCTGGTTAGGAAGACGCCAAGATTCATTCTTTCCTTCCTTCCTTTCTTCCTTCCTTCCTTCCTTCTTTCTCTCTTTTTCTTTCTTTCTTTGTGGCTATTGTGAATAGTATTGTGCTTTTATTTAGATCTCTGCCTGTCTATTGTTGGCATATAAAAATGTGTCTATTGTTGGCATATAAAAATGTGACTTCCTTTGCATGTTGATTTTGTGCCCTGAGACTTTGCCAAAGTCTTTATCAGTACAAGGAGGTTTTTGACAGATTCTCTTGTGTTGCAGGGTGTAGGATCATATTGTAGGCAAAGAAAGATCCTATTTGGATACCCCTGATTTCCTTCTCTTGTCTGATTGCTCTAGCTAGGTCTTCCAACACTATGTTCAACAGGAGGAGTGAGGGTGGGCAGTCTTGTCTTCTACCGGTTTTCAGGAGAAATGCTTTTAATTTCTGTCCATTTAGTAATATGTTGCTTGTGTGTTTACTGTAGATGGTTCTTACTATTTTAAGGTAGTTTCCCTCTATATCTAGGTGTTTGAGGGTTTTTATCAAGAAGGGATGCCAAATTTTGTAGAAAGCTTTTTGTGTCTAACGATATAATCATGGGGTTCCTTTTTTTTTTTTTTAACATCTATTGAAGTATTCAATTACACTTATGGTCTTGCAGATGTTGAATTAGCCCTGCATCCCAGGGATGAAGCCTGCTTGGTCATGGTGGATAATTTTTGAGATGTGTTGTTGGATCCAATTTGCTAGAATCTTGTTGAGTATTTTTGCATCTATGTTCATTAGGGATATTGGACTGTAGTTCTCTTTCTTTATTGGGTTTTTAAATCCAATTTGGGTATCAGTGTGATGTTGGTTTCATAAAATGATTTCAGGGGAAGTCCATCTTTTTTGATCACCTGAAATACTTTCAATAGGATTGGTATCAGTTCCTTTATGTGTGTTTTATAGAATTCTGCTGGAAATTCATCTGGTTCAGGGCTTATTTTGCAGGTAGTTTTCTTATGACAGAGTCAATTTTCTGAGTTGTTATTAGTCTATTTAGAATCTCAATTTCTTCTTGTTTCAACCTTGGGAAGTTGTGTGATGTTAGAAAGTCCTCCATTTTATTTAGGTTATTGAGTTTGTTTCCATACCTGTGTGCATAGTAATCTCGGATAATCTTTTGTATTTCTTTGGGGTCAGTTGTGACTTGATCCTTTGCATTTCTGATTGTGTTTATTTGGGCATTTTCTATTTTTTTTTCTTGGGATTTCTGGCTAGGGGTTCATAAATCTTGTCTATCTTTTCAAAGAACAAGCTTTTTGTTCCATTGATTTTTTTCTACAGTATTTTTATCTTCTATGTCCTGAATCTGAGCTTTAACATTGGTGATGTGAATTCTTCTGCTGAAGTTAGGGTTTCGGTGGTCTTGCCTTTCAAGCTCCCATAGGTGATTTGTTAGGCTGTCAACTTGTCCTCTTTCTATTTTCTTGATGTGTTTTCATAGAGATATAAATTCCCCTCTTGGTACTGTTTTCATGGCATACCAGAGGTTTTGATAAGATGTTTCTTTGTTTTCTTTTGTTTCCAGGAATCTTTTAATTATTTCTGTTTTGATTTCTGTGTTGACTCAGCAGTTGTTCAGTATAATGTTGTTTAGTGTTCATGTCTTCTTGTGTTTTACAGAGATCTTGGTGGTGGTGATATTTACTTTTATTCCACTGTGGTCTGAAAAGATATATGGTAGTATTTTGATCTTACAGAATTTGTTTATACTTGGTTTATGGCACAGGATGTAGTCTATTTTGGAGCATGTTCCATGTGGTGATAAGCAGAATATATATTCCATGTGGTGATGAGCAGAATGTATATGGTTGTTGGGTGGAGTGTTCTGTAGGTATCTATTAAGTCCATTTGGACAAGTGTCAAGTAGAAGTTCTGGATCTCTTTATTAATTTTTTTCCTTGATGATTTATTTTGGGTTGTTAGTGTGGTATTTAAGGATCCAGTTATGATAGTATTAGATGCAATGTACTTTTTTAGTTTACTTAGTTGTTGCTTTATAAGTCCTGGTGCTCCTCTGTTCGGTGCTAATATATATAGGATGGATATTTCTTGTTGATGGATTGAGTCTTTTATCATTATTTAGTTTTCTTCTGTATCTTTTTAAATTTTTGATAGTTTGAAAGTTGTTTTGTTGGATATTGAAATCATAATTCCTTTCTTTTTTGTTTCCCTTTTCCCTGAAAATTTATTCTCCATCCTCTAACTTTAAGTCTGTGGGTGCTCTTTGTTGTTAGGTGTGTTTCCTGGAGGCAGCATATTGTTGGGTGGTGCTCTTTTATGCAGTTTACCATTCTATGTCTTTTCAGTGGTGCATTTAGTCTATTCATGTTCAGGCTGATTATTGAAATGTGAGAGTTTGTCCCTGTCATCAGGCTCTTATAAGGTTATTTTGCTTTCCTTTAACTTTTGTGTTAATGTATGTGTGTTTTCATTCTTGCAGGGTGCTCTGTTGGTTTTGTGTTTGTTTGTGACCTTGTGAAGTGTAGATTCTTTCTCTTATTTCTTTTTTCTTTTGTACACTGCACCTTTTTAAGCATCTCCTGTAAAACTGGTCTGGAAGCAGCATATTCTCTTAGGGATTTGATGTCTGGGAAGGATTTTAATTCTCTATCACTGATGAAGTTTAGCTTAGCTAGGTAGGAAATTCTTGGTTAAAATTGTTTATCTTTGAGGACATTAATGATTGGAGTCATATCCCTTCTCATCTGTAGTGTTTCTGCATATAAGTCTAGAGAAACTCTGACTGGTCTTCCCTGGTAATTAGTCTGGTCTTTTCCCCTTGCTGCCTTTAGAATTTTTTCTTTCATACCTATTAGTGTAGGTGAATTACTATGCATCTAGGGGTTGATCATCTCATAAGATGTCTTGCAGGGGTTCTCTGAGTCTCTTGGGCTTATATAGTCATCTCTCTGTCAAGATGAGGAAAGTTTTATTGAATGAACTAATGGGATGTTTGTTCTAAGGTGTTTTCTGTTTCTCTTTCTACTTCTGGGATACTTATCAGATTTAGGTTTGGCTTCCTGATAAAATCACCCATCTCTTGGAAGGTTTGTTCTTTCTTCTTATTTTTTAAAAATATTTTTAATAGATTGGGTTAAACATATTTTTGTCTTCCAGCTCTTAGACAGTTTCTTCTGCTTGATCAATTCTGCTTCCCATGTTTGTCAGTTTGTTATTTATTTCTTGTATAGAGTTTTTTATTTCTGTTATTTCTGACCACGCTTTCTTGAGTCTGTCCAACTCTGTTGCAATTTCATTTAGTTTTTGCCCTTGCATTTCTTTATTTTTATTCATTTTATCTATCCATTCTCTGATCTCAGCAAGTACCTTCTTGATGCAGTTGTTCTCAGAGATAGCCATTGTTTGTGCTCCAGTAGCTGTTCTTTCAGGCACTATCTCCTTGTTGGGACTCTAGTAGTTACCAGTGATTTTTCATTAGGTTTTCCTCATTTGTAGCAGCTCTCCTATCTTTATCTTTAATTTCATTACTCAGTGGTAAATGGAGAAGCAATCACTTATGATGTTTGCTCTACCTTCTGATCTTCCCTGAGCTGGGACTCTTGGTTTGTTTGATCATGAAATAGGGCTGGGGATGGAGCATTGTGCTATCTTGTAACAATTCTGAGCACTTATTAAGGGGTGCAGGAGGACCCACAAGGATTAGGAACTTACTGATGGATCACAATGTTTGTTATATGATGATGGGCCACCTGAGACTTGCTCTCCATCTTCATACAATATGACCTTACAATGGGTACACTTGTGTAGCCCCTGAGTCCAAGATAGAGTGTAAGAGAGAAGGAGGAAAGAAGAGTGAAGAAAGAAGGAGGAAAGAAAAGAAACAAAGAATCAAGTAAGACAAGCAAACACTCAAAAAAAGAGGAAAAAACAACAAAGACATAAAAAAAACTCACTGGTAGAGGTTTCCCAACATAGTATATCTCTTTGAGGGGGCACCATCTTGTGGTGGGTTCTGCGGGGGTGACATGACATCAGCATCTGGTGGATCCTCCCTCCCTTTCTGTCCCAGCATGGTCACAGCTTCCATGGCAACCAGCTCACTGTGGGGGAATAGTTCCTCTGTCCTCTGCCCTGCCTTCCTGATCTCATTTGGTCATTTCTGGGGGCAGGGGGAGTCAGCTAGGGACTCACCAGCCTTCTTCCCCACTCAGTTTGACTTATATGTCTGTCACCCAGCAGCTGACTCTGCGTGAGGGGCAGGTGGATCATCTGGAGCTCCATATCCACTGTTACCCACCAGGGCTTGTGCATTGGAGGGGAATCCTCTCTGGATTTATGGAGAATAGTCCTCAAAGCAATGCAGGAATCATTCCCTGGTCTTAAGATGCAGGTATGCTGTTCTGTGGAGGTCACCCTGTAGCACTTCTCTGCTTAGGCTTTAGATTGACTACTCTGTTCCTGTACAGATCGCTGTTCCTACTGTACACGGGGTTGAGAAAGACCTCCCCAGCAAGTAAGTTCCAGTCTCTAGATCCCAGTCCTTGTGGCAGGGTCTTGCAATCAAGTCTGGCACTGGAGGCAGTGGCAGTGAGTCCAGGTGCCAGGTGGTGGCCTTTCCCTGCTGCTTCTTCTCCAGGAGGACCTTCCTTGTTTTGGAAAAATGGCTCTCAGTTCTGCCCTGTGAAAAGTGCCAGAGTCTGAGTGGCAGGAGCAGTTCTCATGTTGTGGGGAGATTCTCTGTCAGTTTTCAGTTTCCCGCTCAGTCAGACACTCCTGCACCCAGTTACACTCCCATCCATATGCTCTCTTGCCCTGTCACATATTCACTCACACAGACACTTGTACACCCACACTGGCTCTGCCACTATCTTCATCCCCACTCCAACAAAGTGTTTCTCAAATAATGTATAAGCACTCCTAGAACATGTAGAAGAGTAGCATGTGGTATCCAAAGTTGAAGGATAAAAAAATGACACATAATCCTGAAACTTGAATTTTTCTTGAAGACTTGGAGAAAAGAGAGTCAAATTATTTAACTAATAAGTAGACTCAAAGCATTACCTATATATACTAATAGAAATTAATATTGTTTAGAAATATTTCTTTTAGCACAAAACTGAAGATCCTAAGTAAATGTGGGTTAATGTAGAATTCCAAGCTTAAGAGTCTTTAATTACTTTTTTCTCACTTTTACAGTATTAGGAGTATTTATTTACTTTTTTCTCACTTTACATAAATTTCATTGGAATACACTGAGAGGTTCCGTTTGTTGCTTCCATTTTATCTAAAATTTTTGATATGTTCATGGTCCTGAAAGTCATAATGTGGGAAAATTTCAAACAAATAAATATCACTGTCTATCAATGTTCTTCTGTTTATTGTATATTTATTCGAATGCTTGCTTTATGCTCACCTGTGTATTCAGGTTAAATTATATGTCTTGTCCATAAGAAAGTTCTAGAATTAGTTTCCTGAATTCCTGAATACCTGACCAGTCTAGGTATGTTAGATTGAACATAGACTGAACCTATGTCAAATATAAACATAGTTGAAAGGGGTAAGGGCTGATTTTGATAGATAATAAGTTATTCCAATGAAGAAAAGAGTCTAGTGTGAACTGAACTAAACTTTGGTTTTCACAGAGGTGAATGATTCTTTTAAAGGGAGAATAAAAAGATAGGGAGAAAGGTGAATGCGAATTTAGTAGGATCAAAGAAGGGAAAATTATGAAATTCAGGAAGCAGTTGGTCCATGTGAAACTAATCTGAATTTGCTAACTGGTGTTTATTGAAGTTATGTTCCTACCTTTCCACAGATAGGGAACACATCTTCAGATATTGACTGGAACAAGTAGTAAATTATTTTGTGGTTTTGAGTTTTTTCAGGTAGACATTTTGGGAGAGGTTTTTATCATTGTAGGAATGTGGTCTGGAGCTGTTGGAAACTATGTTCGTGTTTTGTTAAAGTTTTTATAGGCCAAGATTGAAGCCTAGTTGAGAAAAGACTCTAAGGAGTTTGACTAGAGGTCAGTCAAGAAGGGACTGTGTCACTTATTGGAAAAAAATATCTATAAGCCTTTTAACTCAATAATCTCAGAGCAAATTCTATCACTATTTCCCTGATTCTCCTCTTAGGCTTTCCTGAAAAATCCCAAATTTTCTGGAAGAACATCTCCAGTTTTCCATATTAGAATGACTCTCAAGCCTCTCATTAAGAATCTATCTTATTTTTTCAAATCAGAATCACACTCTGTCACCCAGACTGGAGTTGGAGTGCTGAAGTGCAGGGTGCATTGGCATAATTGTGACTACTGCAGTTTTGACCAGTTGAGCTCAGATAATCCTTCCACCTCAGTTTCCTAAGTAGCTGGGACTCCCGTTGTGTGTCACAATGCCTGGCTAATTTTTTGATTTTTTTCTAGAAACAAGGACTTGCTATGTTGCCCAGGCTGATCTTGAACTCCAGGGTTCAATCCGTCTACCTGCCTCAGACCCTCAAAGTACTAGGATTACAGGTGTGAGCCACCATGCTCAGCTAAGAACACATCCTTTATGTTTCGCAATCACCATTTTAATAGCTTGTGGACTCCCATCAACTCTCTACAACAGATTTTCTCCACAATTTTAAAAATCCATGGGAGGAAAAGAGGATGATAGAGTTGTTTGTTTTTAAATAAACATTTTATTCCTTAACTATATACAACTTGGTATTCATATCTTCTTCTGTTGTGTGAATTTCATGTTTTATTGCTAATACGTCGCTAAGGAATTTCATAATTTTATATTAATATTTATGACAAATTTTGTTCTGTACTTTTTTTTTATAATGTCACTGTCAGTTTGTAATAAGAGAATTATGCTGGTCACTTTATTATTATTATTATTTTACTTTTTTTGGCTTTTATTTTTTCTTTCCTTTCCTTCACTTACTTTGGATTTCTTCATTTTTTTCTAACTTTTATTGTGAACCTTAAGACATAGACTAGTGTTTTCCCAAATTTCATTTACAATTTCCCATATTTCATTTACGATTTACAATTTCATGCTAAGTACTTTTTAAACTAGATCCTGCAATTTTTTATATATTGCATTTTCATTTTCATTATGTTCAAAATATTTTAAAAATTTTAGTGTGAATTCTTGTATGAGACATAGGTGATTTAGAAGTGTTATTCAGCTTAATATACAAATATTTGGAGTTTACAAATATGCTATCACTATTTGATTTAAATATAATGATATTATGGCTAAAAATCATTCTGTGATGTTAATTTGTATGTTTTAATAATACATAGTGACATTTAAATCTATTATCTTGCTATATTTTGTATTCTCCATTTGTTCTATGTTCTCTTTTCTCTATTTTTCTGCTATTTTTTGTATTAAATGTATATATGCAATCTTATTTTATCTTTTTTGTTGGCTTATTAACTCTCTTTGTTTTGTCATTTTAGTGATTGTTTTAGGCTTTTAAATATATATATTTAATTTATCATTATGTACCTTTAAGTCATACTATACACTTCACATGAAGGAAATTTATAAGAAAATATTTTCATTTCTCCTCTTCCAGTCTTTGTGCTATTGTTATTTGTTGAACTTCTGCTTATGCTGTCGACTCCACAATACACTGTTATTATTTTTAAGTTGTCAAAATTTTTTAAACATTACTTTTTATTCCTTTGAATAGATATATATTTCTATCTGGTATCATTTATCATTTTTATTCTGCTTAAAGGGTGGCTTTCCTTCCCCTCCCCTTTGCTCCCCCCATCCCCAGCTGCATCCCTTCCACTCCCCTGTCTCTTCCTCTCCCTTCTTCCTTTCCTTCCTTCTGGACAGGATTTTGTTATATCACCCAGGTTGGAGTGCAGTTCATAGCTCACTGAAGCCTGGACTCCTGGAGTTGAGCAATCCTTTCACCTTGTCCTCTCAAGTAGCTAGGAATACAGGCATGCACCCCTACACCCAGTGAATTAAATTTTTTCTTTCATTTTTTTAGTCACAGATTCTGTTCTTGAACTCCTGGGCTCAAGTGAAATTCCCACCCAGACTTCCCAGTGTTGGCATTACAGGCATGAGCCACCAAACCCAGCTATGAGTTTCTTTATAATTTTTGTAGTGTAGGTTACCTGGCAATACATTATTTCACATTGTGTGTGTTTGATAAAGTATTTTGATGCTATCTTTTGAAAGACTTAAATGCCAAACTCTAGGTTGATTTTTTTTTTCTTTCAGCAGCTGCTTTTAAAAACAATCTATCCTTTCCTCAAAAGTTAAACATAGGGTTACTATATGACCCAACAATGGCATTCCTGAGGATATACCCAAGAGAAATGAAAACATAGATTCATACAAAAATCTGTATGCAAATATTCATAGCAGCATTATTTATAATAACCCAAAGTGGAAACAACTGAAATGTCTATCAGCTGATAAATGGATAAATAAAATGTGGTATATTCATACAGTGGGATACTATTTGACAATAAAATAAGTGATAAAAGCTATATTATAAAGGAACATGGAAAACATTATGCTAAGTGAAAGCAAGCATTTAAAAAGGTCAGTATGTTATGATTCCATTTGATGAAAATTGAACTTTTAATCATTATAAAACACTTGCTTTTGATCTAATAATATAACATACTTTGTCTCTATGTCCATTTTAGTCTTCTTTTACTGATAATTTCTATGCTACATGTTTTCCTATCCATTTATTTTCAATTTCTATGTGACTTTATTGTGAAATTGCCTTTTTGTAGACAATATATAGTTAAATCTTTCACTGTCATTCAGAATGATAATCTCTATTTTGTATTAATGCATTTATCCCATTAATATTTAATGGATAATTTTTGTTTTGATTTAGTTCTATAAACTTTTATTTTCTGTCTGTTCCCTCAGTTTATGGTTTCTCTTTCTCTTTCCTACCATCTTTTTTATTACTTGAATATTTTCTGGAGTTGTAATATTTATCTGTTGGCTTTTTAGTTACATTTCTTTGCATTCATGTTTTAGTGCTTTCTCTAGGAAATATACTATGCATTGTTAACTCTTCACAGTCTGTTTAGACTTAATATTGTAGAACTTCACATAAAATATAAAATACTTGCAATTTTGTAGCTCCATTTACCTCCATTCCACACTTCATGCTGTACTTGTCATATGTATCACATCTACATAAATTCTAAGCCTCTGAAGTTAATGTTTAGGCTTTTCTTAAATCAGTCATATGTATTTAAAAGAAATTAATATAGTTCTTACCATTTTCTATATACTTCCCCTATGTAATAACCCACATTCATTACAAAATATCTAAATTTTCATTCTAATATTTCCCTTAAGCCTGAAAAACTTTCATTCTTTGAAGTCTATATATGCTGGCAAGAAAATTCTTAGTTTTCCTTTATCTGAAAATGTCTTTACGTTCATTTAAAAAAATATAGCCATGTGCCACATAACAATGTTTTGGTCAAAAATGAACTGCATATATGATGGTAGTCCCATAAAATTATATCAGAGCTGAAAAATTTTTATCACTTAGTGATATGATAGCACAAAACATCACTCACATGTTTGTGATGACGCTAGTGTAAACATACTGTACTGCTTCATATGAAAGCATAGTACATACAGTTATATGCAGCACATAATACATGATAATAAACAACCATGTTACTGGCTTATGCATTTACTATAATATACTTTATAATCATTATTTTAGAGTATATTCCTTGTACTTATATTTAAAAATGTTAACTTTAAAACAGCCTCAGACAGACTCTTCAAGAGGTATTCCAGAAGAAGACACTGTTGCCATAGATGACAGCTCCATACATATTATTGCCCCTGAAGACCTTCCAGTGGGACAAGATGTGAAGCGAGAGTACAGTGATATTGATGATAGTGACCCTGTGTAGGCCTAGGCTAATGCATACATTTGTGACTTTGTTTTTAACTAAATTAAGAAATATTAAAAACAGAAAAAGCTTGCAGAATAAGGATATGAAAAGTAAAATATTTTTTGTAGAACTGTACAATGTGTGTTTTAAAGCTAAGTTTTATGACAAGAGTCAAAAAGTTAACGAAAATTAAATAATTTACAAAGTCAGATGTTACAACAAGCTAAGGTTAATTTATTCTTGAAGAAATCATTTTGTTGTTGTTGTTGTTTTTTTTTTTTGAGTTGGAGTCTCACTCGGTCGCCCAGACTGGAGTGCAGTGGCTGCTCCCGGCCACCGCAGCCTCGACCTGCTGGGCTCTGGCGATCCTTCCGCCTCAGCCTTCCGAGGAGCCGGAATTACAGGCGCGCACTACCACGCCCGGCTGATTTTTTGATTTATTGTAGAGATGAGGTCTCGCTGCCCAGGCGGGTCTCGAACCTGCGGGCTCAGGCAATCCACTCATCTCAGCCTCCCAAAGGTGCGGGATTACAGGCTGAGCCACTGAGTCTGGCTAGAAATCATTTTTAAAACAAATGAAATGCAGCCAAAGTGTACAATGTTTGTAAAGTCTATGATAATGTACAGTAATATCTTAGGCCTTCACCTTCACTCAGCACTCACTCACCAACTCACCCAGGCCAACCTCCAGTCCTGAAAACTCCATTCATGGTGAGTGCCTTATACAGGTGTACTATTTTTTAAGCAAATTCTTTTATATTCTACTTGTACGGTATATTTTCTATATTTAGACATGTTTAGATATACAAATGCTTATTATTGTGTTTGCCTACAGTATTCAGTACAATAGCTTGCTACACAGGTTTGTAATCTAGAAGGATTAGACTATACCACATAGTCTAGGTGTAGAGTAGGCTGTACTACTTAAGTTTGTGTAAGTAGACTTTATGATGTTTGGCACAAGGACAAAATCACCTAATGATGTATTTATCAGAACCTATCCTTGTTGTTAAGCATAGCATGGCTGTTTCTCCATTCGATATTTAATTCTACATTGACCGTTAACTGGCCTCTATTGTTTCTGATGAGAAGTCAGTGATATATAAGCAACATATTTAATGGCTAATTTAGTGTCAGTTACCATGGTTAGATAAGCCACTTCAAGTCAATCAGTAATTTAGTGTCAGTTACCATGTTTAGATAAACCACTTCGAGTCAATCAGTAATCAGAAGAGAAGACAGTGATTTAAAATAGTGATGGCAAGGGTAATCTTCTAGAATAGCAGAGTAAAGAACTCCACAGATGCTCGTCACAGCAATACATGACTTTAACTGGTGAAAATAGTACATACAGAAAACACAATCATTCAAAGTATACAAAAATTATCCTAATGGCACATAAAAAATGGAAAACTATTTATTCAAGAAAATCTACTAAATTTGGGTCAGAAAAAAGAAGGGTGTGCGGCATTTGGGCCGGTCTCTCCATTCACCTTTCTCTGTTTCAGATACTCTACTACAAGCATGTACAGACAAGAAGACAGGAGCTCTCTTCCTTCCCAGTTCTCAGGGTGAGGCTATGGTTTCACCCCAAAGCAATGGACCGCTGCTTTCTATTCTCCACTAGTCTTGTCTTGCAGAAGCTCTATTCTAGACAAGAACAGCAGGCTCAAAAGACAGATTGAGTTCCTCTTTCCTCATCCAGGCTTCACTTGTAGGGAGGAAGTTCTGCTACAGTCTCAAAAGGCCAATACTACTGGAGGCATTGGAAGGTTCCTTTAGTGCTGGTGGGATTTAAAAGAAGTGCAGCTGCTTTTAAAAACAATCTATCCTTTCCTCAAAAGTTAAACATAGGGTTACTATGTGACCCAACAATGGCATTCCTGAGGATATACCCAAGAGAAATGAAAACATAGATTCATACAAAAAATTGAATGCAATTATTCATAAAAGCATTATTTATAAGGGCTCAAAGTAGAAACAACTGAAATGTCTATCAGCTAATAAATGGATAATAAAATGTGGTATATTCATACAGTGGGATACTATTTGACAATAAAAATAAATGATACATGCTATAATATAGAGGAACATGGAAAACATTATGCTAACTGAAACAAAGCATTCACAAAGGCCACATATATTATGGTTCCATTTTGTGAACTATCCAAATAAGTAAATTTATACAGATAGAAAATAAGTTAGTAGTTGCTTAGGACTGGCAGAGCAGGGCTTGAGGAGAAACCAGGATTGACTGTTACTGGATATGACATTTCTTTCAAGAGAACAAAAATGTTTAAAAATTAGATTGTGGTGATTGTTGTGAACAGAATAAGAAAATATTGAACTGTGTACTTTAATTGGGTGAATTGTGTGATATATGAATTAATCCAAATAAAATTGCTAAAACATTGATGAAAGTCCCCTCACTGCCTTCAGTCATGACAAAGAAATAAGAAGAAAATCAAGTGACATTTTATACTACACTCTTCAACACAGATTCAGTTTCAGAGAGCCTGTGATTATTAGTAGAGGTTGCCCAATATTAATCAGTAAGTGCCTACTGAATGTTCAATCTTGGCCAAGCACTGCAGAGGATACAAGGAAATCTAGATGAAAACCAAAAGGCTCATCCAGCTATATGTTTTATCTACATGATTGAAAACATCCAGATGGTGAAAGCTACTTCTGAAAATATAAATGCTTATATAAAACCATTCTCCCTCCTAGTCTCTCCCTCCATTCTGTTCTCTGTCTGTCAACATTTCACACTGACACCCAATTAACTGTGCTGCAAAATCCCATTTGGTAAGCAAGAATGTTGACTTCATTATGTTTTCATTACATTTCCAATAGTTTCTTCTGCAATGGAAATTTAGTTTATAGTATGATCAAAGATGTTAACACACCACCTGTTCTATGTCATAATACTTACCCTGCTTAATGGAATAAAGGCTATGGTGGGAATTCCTTTAAGCAACCAAGGGGAGAAATGCATATTGTATTGCAGATTTTGAGACACCTTTCCTGCATGTCTAGCTTGTTGTTTTCCCTTTCTTTCTTTCTTTCTTTCTTTTGCTTCTGTTTAGTTATTTAGTATGCTGTTTTCTTCATCAAAACAGATATTATTTAAACCAATATTGCAGTAAAATTTTTTAATTTAAAAATTCTTTTAACATTTACTTTGAGAATATTGGAAAACTGTTTCAGAATGTATTAAAATCAGGAAAATTTTCTAAATCCTCAAGTTAGGTTAGATACTTCAGATATTTTGAAGGTCTTATGCAACACATTTGGGAAATATATTGAAACCTAGAATAGTTTTTAAAAATATATATGTTTCAAGACCAGTAAAGGCTTACATAAGATTCTTTTTTTTTTTTAAATTGCAGTCTCACTCTGTTGCCCAGACTGGAGTGCAGTGGCCGCTCCCGGCCACCATAGCCTCAACCTGCTGGGCTCCGGCAATCCTTCCACCTCAGCCTTCCAAGTAGCCGGAATTGTAGGCATGCGCTACCACACCCGGCTGATTTTTTGATTTATTGTAGAGATGAGGTCTCGCTGTCCAGGCGGGCTCGAACCCCGGGGCTCAGGCAATCCACTCACCTCAGCCTCCCAAAGGCGCGGGATTGCAGGCTGAGCCACCGAGCCTGGCCATAAGATTCTTACTTTTGTAATTTTTTTCTTGTGAGAAATGTTTTTCAATATAAATAGTTTCTGGGTCTGGCATTTTAAAAACAAAACATGTTTTATTGAGGATAAACTACACAGTTACTGTATTTCACAGTGTTGTAATAATTATTAGATTAGCTCATGATTTCTATTCTTTATCACAGTGCGGTGCACATAGTAAATATACAATGCATGTTGGTTAGTGTTCATTGTTTTTATAGTCATTAATCATTACTAAAGAAACTGCTAAAACTTATATTTGATAAAATTGAGCTTTCTGGAGTAAAAAACCTACCTGGCAATTGTCTGGTTCTTGTATCACCACTTTTTCTTCTCACACCTATAACAGATATCACTGATGGATCATAGCACTTTGTCTTCAAGTATGTGTCTTAACGTCAGGATGCTATATCAAAATCTTTCTCAGCACTGGCAGAAGTAACAATAACAATAGATCTAATTTGACACATGAGATGAAAATGACTTGCCATTCCCGCTTTAAGTTGTCAATAAAGACTTTCAGGCAGCCGGACTGGGTGACTCAGCCTGTAATCCCGCGCCTTGGGAGGCTGAGGTGAGTGGATTGCCTGAGCCCGTGGGTTCGAGACCCACCTGGGCACCTTGCGAGACCTCATCTCTACCATAAATGAAAAAATTAGCCGGGCATGGTAGTGCGCGCCTGTAGTTCCAGTTACTTGGAAGGCTGAGGTGGAAGGATCGCCGGAGCCCAGCAGGCCGAGGCTGCGGTGGCCGGGAGCCGCCACTGTACTCCAGTCTGGGCGACAGAGTGAGACTCCAACTCAAAAAAGAAAAAAGACTTTCAGGCAATGTTGTAAGCTTGAGGTGGCAGGGAATTTGGTGATAAAAGTTCTGTGGAGCCACTAACATTTTCCTATCTGAAGCTATTTCCACAGTTCTAGGAAACTTTCTGCTTAATAACATTCTCATGATGACTATGGAGAACCATTTAAAAAGTTTCCCCTTTATGCTTGACCTGAGAGATGCAGAGGTTACTTCATCCATAGTTAAACTGAGAACTTTAAGATTGTAGAAGACTGAAGGGCTGATCTTCAAACTCTATTGACAGTTTGTTAAAACTCCACCTGTTTTGATGTCCACAGGAAGAGATAACTCTTTTTACTGCCTACCAAGTGAGTATAAATAAGCTAAATTGAATGTAGCCTTAAAGTGTTCTGGTAAATACGGGGTTTCCAATCCTGTTTTCTGGCCTTTAAACGATTGACATTTGGCTGACAAGATAAAACAAATAATATATGATGTATGTCGTGGCATCCAAAATCTTTATTGGAAGTGAATCTTCAAATTCATATGCAGCAGAACTTTAGAAGTATACTTTACATGCTTCAAAACCCTAAAGTATTCAGGCAAAAAATATATATATTTTGTATTTCAGATCCAGGCTAAGTGGACTCTGAAGCATTAGTATCAGAGATGTAAGCTGATGAGAAATGTCTAAAAATTAAATGTTTCTTTGGAGATTTTTCTTATATTATTAACTTTAAAAATCAATGTGCGGTAACTCAAGGTTTATAAATGAAAGTTAAAAAAATCTGGGGAAATGTTTTTTATATATGTGTTAGTAATACAACCAGAGGGGTCCAAAATAAATATATTGTTTAAAATGATATTTATTGAATTGCCTAATTCTCATCTTTATGACTGTCCACTCTGTCTCTCTCATTATCTTACCTTTGTTTCCTAGTGTTAACAATTTTAATATTTTCTTGTTATTTAGTTGAGGCTCCCTAAAGAGACAGACTGATATATACATAATATAAATCTAATCTATCATCTATCTATCTATCTATTTAAATGTATATAGACCAAAACAGAGAGAGAGATGAGAAGAGACTTATGGGTATTGAAAAGTCTAACAATAGGTCATATGCAAGCTGGACAACCAGGGAAACTAGTAGCATGGCTCAGTACAAATCTAAAGGCCTTAGCCACAAAAAACTCATGGTGTAGCTCTCATTTGGAAGTTATGAAAACCCAGGGACCTGCTGGTGAGAGTCTCGGAGTCCAAAGGATGGAGAACTTGAAGTTCAAATACATTCTCATATAGTAGCAATAAATAACTGGAATTTGAAATTTTAAACACAATGTCACTAATAAAAACCCCAAAATAAAATATTAAAGTATAAGTCCAATAAAGTATGTACAGCATCTATAAAATATACAGAAAATTACAAAACTCTAATGAAAGAAATTTTAAAAATCTAAAGAAAAGGGAAATACTCCATGTTAATAGGTCAGAAGACACAATATTATTACTATGTCTATTCTTTCTAACTTGAGTCTATAGAATCCACACAATTTCAATCAAGATTTCAGCAAACTGTTTTGTGGATACAAAAAAGAAAGCTCTCAAAAAAAACCCCAAAATAACTACAACTAAAAAAGACCCTATATTGATGGAGTATTTCTTTTTTTTTTTTTTGAGTTGGAGTCTCACTCTGTCACCCAGACTGGAGTTGGAGTCTCACTCTGTCACCACAGCCTCGACCTGCTGGGCTCCGGCGATCCTTCTGCCTCAGCCTTCCAAGTAGCCGGAATTACAGGCGCACTACCACGCCCTGCTAATTTTTGATTTATTGTAGAGATGAGGTCTCGCTAAGTTGGCCAGGCGGGTCTTGAACCCGCAGGCTCAGGCAATCCACTCACCTCGGCCACCCAAAGGCGCGGGATTACAGACTGAGCCACCGAGCCCGGCTTAATTTTTTGATTTTATTGTAGAGATGAGGTCTCGCCTGCCCAGGTGGGTCTCGAACCCACGGGCTCAGGCAATCCACTCACCTCAGCCTCCCAAAGGAGCAGGATTACAGGCTGAGGAGTATTTCAAATGGGCTCAGGAGCAGACAAAATGAGCTCTCAATTTCCAAAGCTGAGATAATTTGAGCAACCAAATAAAATAGTTTATACACAAGGTATAAGGCAAAATATCCACAAATCTATACTGATATAAATAAATGGTTAAATAAATTAATAAGTGGTGAAGAAGAGATGGAGCTTCTTTGAAAAATTCCAAACAATTTATGTAGACTCTCTGCTCTAAAGGAGGGGAATGAAACTCTCCACTTCTTAAGTTGTATATGTATATACATATACATATACAACTTATTCATACACACAAGCACACACACACACACATATACACACACACACACACACACATTTATTTGTATACATATACAAGTTGTATAATCCTTCCAAAGATTACAGTATGGAAAGATAGAAAAAGTGTAACTTGACAGTGGAGAAACACAACAAATAACACAGATGATCAAGGTCAACACCAATGATTATAAATCATGTTGATGGTATGTACCCTTGATATGTTGTAATAAGAATGGCACTTTATCTCTGTGGTCATTCTTCTATAAACTTTTACCCCAGTCAAATCATGAGAAAAACATCAAATAACTTCAAAAGAGGGACTTACTACAATATACCTGGTCAGCATTTCTCAAAACTCAATATCATCAAAGGCAAGGAAAGTCTGAGAAACTGTCACAGCAAGACAAGCCTAAGGAGAAGACAATTAAGTAGAATGTGGTTTCCTGTATGGGATCCTGAAACAAGAAGAGAGCATTAGCCGGGCTCGGTGGCTCAGCCTGTAATCCCGTGCCTTTGGGAGGCTGAGGTGAGTGGATTGCCTGAGCCCGCGGGTTCGAGACCTCATCTCTACAATAAATCAAAAAATCAGCCGGGCATGGCAGTGCATGCCTGTAATTCCGGCTACTTGGAAGGCTGAGGCGGAAGGATCACCGGAGCCCAGCAGGTCGAGGTTGTGGTGGCTGGGAGCGGCTCCAATCTGGGCAACAGAGTGAGACTCCAACTCAAAAAAAAAAAAAAAAAAAAAAAAAGAAGAGAGCATTAGGTCAAACTCAGAAAGTTTAAATACATTATGACCTTTAGTTATAATAGTGTATTGATATAGATGCAGTTTTTTCAACAAACCTACTATACCGATGTAAGACATTAATAATGGAAATTGTGTGCAGAATATATTGGTACTTTCTGTACTATTTTCTCAACTTTTTTGTATGTCTAAACCTGTTCTAAAATTTAAGTCTAACCAGAAAAAACATATATTCCAGATTTCTAAATAGCAAATTTCAATCCTGGGTCATTTTAATAAAAGAAAGACAATTTTAGACACAATTTTTCCATTACTCATAGACTTTGTAATAGTGTTAAAGAATCTGTTGGAAATAGCATAAGGTGATTTTATGCTTTTTTTTTTTTTTTTTAGCATTTCTTTGATCTTACATTGGCTGGACAGTCTAAACTGTGGGAACCCAGTACTGACTTCTTCTAATCATTCTGTCCCAAAGCCTACAACTTAAAAAAGTTTGGTAGAATGACAACTTAAATGATGAGGTAACAAACTATAGTGGGTGTATAATGAGGATGAGTTCTGAGCAGTCCTCACACTTGTTAAATTTTATATCACAGTGATTTGATACTACTGTTTCAGTTACTTGCATGTTATCCTTGTACAGAGGGAAAAAAAGCATTCTTTCTTCTTTATAAGACCTGCTTATATTATTTCCACTAGTGTAGATTACTTTGTCTAATTACTGCCAGAAGAAGGACTATAGATCATTGATTATAAAACTAATCATGATTTTTGGCAGCTATTCCCCAAATTTTGACTCATTTATGGCTAATAATCTTCATATTTATAGAGCAATCAAAAGAACAAAAGAGCACAGTAGGCTGGGACAAAGAGCCATATGCACTTGATTGACCCTTGAGGATGTAACTCTAACACAGTATAACAAATGAGTCTCATAATAATAATCATCATAGAATGTGATTAAAAATTGGAAAGGAGCTAAGGAAATATATAACCCAAACACTGACAAATAACAACTAACCTACATTCCCAACATGTGAATAGGATTTTGAGGCCACTTCTCGACAGGCAGGAAAGAGCTTTACAGTCGATCAGAAATTTCTGCTAGAGACTCAGGAAGGAACAACCCCAGAACCATGAATTTTCATAATGTTCTTCTTGATATGACCTTCTACTAATTGTACAGATTGACTACATGTAATGTCTAAAATCAGATCTAGTAGAAAAGTTTTTCTATAGAACAGAGCAGTTATTTTAGATTTATCTTACAAATACTGAAGGCAGGGTTCTCTGATGCTTTTAAGTACACTGTCTTACATCCAAGGTCAAGATCCAGCTGGTGCTTAAAAAACTCTGACTAGGCAAAAAATGAATGCACAAGTCCCAAATATCTAAGTGATCGGGATTTTCTGCTGGTTGCTCCAGATGCTTGAGAGGACAACGTTATTTGGTGGCTTTTTATTTATTTACTTATTTATTTTATTTTATTTTATTTTTTAATCAATATTTTTTATTAGCTACTGTGGGGTACAGTTAAGGGTTAAGGATACAAATATGCTTCTTTCAGGCACCCTTGTTGATAAGAGGTGTCTCCCCATCCCCAGACAGATGTTTACTACCATTAGTCCCATTCCCCTTCCCCCCCATAGTTTCCCACCACTGTCAGTCATTTTCTTATGGTAGTACTTTTCTTTCAGTTAATTTTCGACTGATAATTTTATCTTAAGTAGTAAATGTTACTAAATAGTTAAATTACTTGTACTGTACACAAAGCCTGACCACAAAACACAATACCTTATTTAGACAGACTTCAATTCCCCCCCACACCACTTGCAACATTGTAACTCATATCATCCATTTGTAAAGAAAAACCACTGCTGGCAGAATAGAGGGGAGAAAAAGAAAATTACTGACTTTATTAAGACAGTAGAATAATATTAACACAAGTAGCTATAATACTTATAAATAATTCAATAACCACTAATATTAATACATGGTATGCTCTATAGACTATTATATGTCAAATATTGTACTCAGCTTTTCACATTTATATCACACAAGTTTCATATTTCTGCAATATAAGCATCATCTCCATTTTACCCTTTCTGAAATGATGTTCAGAGAGGATCATTTCTGTGTGATGCTCAGGGTTACACAAATGAAGTTTGATTCAGTTTTGTCCTACTCCAAGTTGAATATTTAAAGGGATCTTTTGATCTTATGATTTAAAAATTCTCCCTATTCAAACAGCATTTGATGATATAGAAAGCATTAGAGAAGAAAAATATATTAATCTATATGGTGGCTCTTTGTTTTTTTGTTTTTTGTTTTGAGTTGGAGTCTCACTGTCGCCCAGATGAGTGCAGTGACTGCTTCCGGCCACCGCAGCCTCGACCTGCTGGGCTCCGGTGATCCTTCCACCTCAGCCTTCCAAGTAGCTGGAAATACAGGTGCACGCTACCACGCCCGGTTAATTTTTTTTATTTATTGTAGAGATGAAGTCTCGTCTACCCAGGCAGGTCTCGAACCTGCGGGCTCAGGCAATCCACTCACCTCAGCCTCCCAAAGGCATGGGATTACAGGCTGAGCCACCGAGCCCAGTTCTTTTGCCCATTTTATAATGGGGCTTGCGGGGTTCCAGCCTCACAAGGGTCATGAGATTTCCTGAAGGAGAGACGGAGAGGCGAAGGATGAAAATATTATACTCGGACACCTGCTTCCTGAACAGATGCCGTTTAATGTTAGTTAACACAGAGCTTTTATACCATTCGTAAAGGGGCAAGACAAAGAAAATTCCTTCACGTATATATGCTTTAAAAGTTACCATCTAGTGGTTTTAGCAACAAACAAAGCAAGATCCCTATAAACATTCAGACAATGAGTCTTATTCATAAAGCCAACAATGATACTTTAGTCCAAAGTCCTGAATTACAGTCCTTGAAATGTCTCAAGAAAGTTTCTAAGTGTACATTTCTTCATGTGTCAGGAGTTTTCCCATCTGGGGCTTCTATGACCTTCAGAGCTCTGTAATCACCTCCCTTGTCCAGATGTCTTTGTTACTTTTCTCTTATCCTGCAGTGCTTGTTTCTAAAGAGAACTCAAAAGAAGCTTTTAGTAATGTTTCCCAGGCCCCTAAGGTTGCTTTCTGTCTTTAGCTAACCTATCATAAAAGTGTCTGATTAGTATATTATGAGTTCAGTGAAAACCCACTCTATAAATGTTAACTTAGAGTTTTAACTATTGAATTAAGTAAAAACCTTAACGATTAATCTTTATCCTAAGTCAGTGAAAACAGTGTTAAAAATCACCTACATAACTCCTATATAAGTGTTAGAACTTATAATGAATTCATAATGAACTTACTATAAACTTGTGCTTCTAAAAAACCTTATGTCTAAACACTAAACTGCATAATTCTAAATCAAATAAGGAGTGAATATACTTATATCATTTTTTACTTAAGCAATATCTAGTAATTTATAACCAAGTGAAAGAAAGCATTACTTTCTTCAGAGTTTGATGTGCTTCAGAGTTTAACCCTTACATATGTTAGAAAAGGCCAAGTGGCATAGTGGGAAAATGGAAAAATGAACCACGACATTCTCAGGTTAGCTGTGAGTACTTCGCATAAACATGCCATCTTCTTCTTCCACGACTGCACAGAATTTCTTCAGCTGTACCAACAGCAAAGACGGAAGACAGAAGGGCCTCAGCTGCCCGGACTCGCTTTGCGGCTGGGGGTCCTCAGTGCACCTGGACTTTGTCAATCAGGCCGGATTCCAAGGCTAGCTCCCAACAGGGGCTGTTTGTTTTCTTTTCAGCACATTTGAGTTCCTTGTAGATCTAAGATGTTAAGCCTTTGTCAGACCTGGAGTTGGCAGATAGTTTTTTCCAGTCTGTAGGCTGTCTCCTTGCTCTCTTGATGGTTTCTTTGGTTTTGCAGAAGCTTGTCAGTTTAATGAGGTCCCACTTTTTATCTTATATCTTTTGGCCTGTGGGTTTCAGGTTTTGTTCAGGAATTGGATGCCAGTTCCAATTTCCATGAGGGTACGTCCTTCATTTTCTAAGGTTCTTATGGTTTGAGGTTTTACATTTAGGTCTCTGATCCATTTAGAGTTAATTTTTGTGTATGGGTATAGATAGGGGTCCTGTTTCAATCTTGTGAATGTGATCAGTCAGTTTTCCCAGCACCATTTACTGAATAGGTTCTCCTCTCCCCAGTGGTAAGTGGTGGAGGCTTTGTTGTAGATGAGTTGGTTGAGAAATTGAGGTTTTGCTTCTGGAATCTCATTTCTATTCTATTGGTCTATATGCCTGATCCTGTACCAGTACCAAGCTGTTTTGATTATTGTAGCTTTATAGTAAAGTTTAAAGTCTGATAATGCGATACCGCCTGCTTTGGTTTTTTTGCTGAGGATTGTTCTGGCTATTCTTGGTCATTTGTGTTTCCATATGAATTCCGGTGTTGTTTTTTCTAGGTCTGAAAAGAATGTTGCTGGTAATTTGATGGGTATTGCATTAGATCTGTACATTGCCTTAGGTAAGATGGACATCTTCACAATGTTGATTTTTCCAACCCATGAGCATGGGACATTTTTCAACTTGTTTGTGTCATCTTTGATTTCCTTGAACAGTGTTTTGTTGTTTTCATTGTAAAGGTCTTTCACGTTTCTGGTTAGAAAGATGCCAAGGTATTCCATTTTTTATGTGTCTATTGTGAATGGAATTGTGCTTTTTATTTGGATTTCTATTTGTTTATTATTGGTGTAAAGAAATGTGATTGTCTTTTGCACATTAATTTTATATCCTGATACATTGCCAAAGTCCTTTATCAGTTTAAGAAGGTTTTTGACAGATTTTCTTGGGTTTTCAAGGTACACGACCATGTCATCTGGAAAGAGAGATAGCTTGACTTCCTCTTTTCCTATTTGAATACCCCTGATTGCCTTCTCTTCTCTGATTGCTCTAGCAAGACTTCTAGTACTATATTGAACAGGAGGGGTATGAGCAGGCATCCTTTTCTTGTTCCAGTTTTCAGCAGAAATGGTTCCAGTTTTTGTCTGTTTAGGAGTATGCTGGTTGTGGGTTTCTCATAGATGGCTTTTACTATTTTAAAGTATGCTCCCCGTATGCCTAGATGTTCAATGGTTTTTATCAAGAAGCGGTGCTGGATTTTATCAAAAACTTTTTCTGCATTTAATGATATAATCATGTGGTTTTTGTTTTGACATCTGTTGATGTATTTAATTACATTTACGGTTTTATGAATGTTGAACAAGCCTTGCATCCCAGGGATGAAGCCTGCTTGGTCATGATGGATGATTTTTGAGATGTGTTCCTGAACCTGGTTCACTAGGATCTTGTTGAGAATTTTACCATCTATGTTCATCAAAGATATTGGCCTGTAGTTCTCTTCTTTGTTGGGTCTTTACCTGGCTTGGTTATCAATGTGATGTTAACTTTGTAAAATGATTTGGGGAGAGTTCCATCTTTCTCAGTTGCCTGGAATACCTTCAGCAGGATTGGTATAAGCTCCTCCTTAAATGTCTAATAGAATTCTGCTGGAAAGCCATCTGGTCCAGGGCTTTTTTTGGTAGGTAGTTTTCTTATTACATAGTCAATTTCCTTGATTGTTATTGGTCTATTTAGGGTCTCAATTTCTTCTTGTTTCAACCTAGGCAGGTTGTGTGATAACAGAAAGTCCTCCGTTTCCAAAAGGTTTTCAAGTTTGTTTCCATACAAGTGTACATAGTAGTCTCTAATGATCTTTTGCATTTCTTCAAGATCAGATGTGACTTCATCTTTTGTGTTTCTGATTGTGTTTATTTGGGCTTTTTCTCTCTTTTTCTTGGTCAGTCTAGCTAGGGGACCATCAATCTTGTTTATCCTTTTGAAGAATTAGCTTTGTGTATCATTGATTTTTTTGTGTGTTTTTTTGTCTTCTATGTCCTGGATTTGGGCTTTTATTTTGGTGATCTGGATTCTTCTGCTGAAATTAGGGTTTTTGTGGTCTTGCTTTTCCAGCTTCCTTAGGTGGCTTCTTAGTCTGTTAATTTGTGATCCTTCCATTTTCTTCATGTGCATTTGTAGAGATATAAATTCCCCTCTTACTACAGTTTTCATGGCATCTCAGAGATTTTGGTAAGATGTCTCTTCATTTTAATTTGTTTCCAGGTATCTTTTATCTCTGTTTTGATTTCATCATTGACCCAGGAGCTGTTTAGCATCATGCTGTTTAGTGTCCATGTCTTTGTGGGTTTTGGGGGGACCTTGTTGGTGTTAATGTTTTTTTTATTCCACTGTGTTCCAAGAAGGTGCATGGTAGAATTTCAGTTCTTTTAAATTTGCTTATGCTTGATTTATGGCCAATATGTGGTCGATCTTAGAGTATGTTCCATGTGGTGATGAGTAGAATGTGTATTCTGTGGCCTTTGGATGGAGGGCTCTGTAGGTATCAACTAAGTTCATTTGTTCAAGAGTCACATTGAGGTTTCGGATCTCAGTGCTGATTTTTTGTCCTGTTGATCTGTCTGGGGTTGTGAATGGGGTATTAATGTCCCCAGCTATGATGGTATTGGAGTTGATATCTTTTTTTAGTTTACCTAGGAGCTGCTTTATGAAAGTTGGTGCTCCTATGTTCGGTGCATATATGTTTAGGATGGATATTTCTTGTTGATGGATTGAACCTTTTATCACTATGTAGTGGCCTTCTGTATCTTTTTAAATTTTTGATAGCTTAAAGGGTATTTTGTCTGAGATTACGATCGCAACTCCTCCTTTCTTTTGTGCTCCATTCGCCTGAAAATTTGTTTCTCATCCTCTTACTTTGAGTCTGTGAGTGTCCTTTCTAGTGAGGTGAGTCTCTTGAAGGCAATAGATTGTTGCCTGGTGATATTTTATCCATTTTACCATTCTATGTCTTTTCAGTGGTGCATTGAGTTCGTTCACATTCAAGCTAATTATTGAAATGTGAGAGTTGATCCCCATCATAATGTTCTTACAGAGTTGTTTTTCCTGTTTGTGTGTTGTCTTTCTTTTAGTTTTAGAGTTGGATCATGTGTGTTTTTAGTCTTTTGCCTGTACTCTTGTGAAGAACATTGTTGTTCTTTTTTCCTTTTCTTCTGTGTTCAATACTTTCTTAAGTGTTTCTTGTAGAGGTGGACTGGTGGCAGCGTAGGTTCTTAGGGATTGGATATCTGGGAAAGATTTCAATTCTCCCTCAATGATGAAGCTTAGCTTGGCTGGGTAGGTTATTCTCAGTTGAAATTGTTTATCTTTTAGAACTTTGAAGATAGGGCTCCATGCTCTCCTAGCCTGGAGGATTTCTGTAGATAAATCTCCTGTTATTCTAATTGGTCTTCCCTGGAAGGTAGTCTGACCTTTTTCTCTTGCAGCCATTAGGATTTTTTCTTTTATACCTACTTTGTTTAGGTGAATTATCATGTGTCTGGTAGTTGGTCTTCTCATTTGTTGTCTTGCAGGGGTTCTCTGAATCTCTTGTGTTTGAATTTTTTCATCATTGATGAGATGAGGGAAGTTTTCTTGAATGATTTCATGAAATGTCTGTTCCAGTGCGGCCTGTTTCTCTCTCTGCCTAGAAAGGCCAATTACTCTTAGGTTCTGTCTCTTAAAGTGACCATTCATCTCTGGAAGGTTTTATTCTGTCTTTTTGAGCTTCTTTTCTATGCTTTTGATAGTTTGGGTTAGTTCTGTGTTTTGGTCTTCTTTCTTCTTTCTTCTGGTTGGCTAATTCTGCTTTCCAGCTTATTAGTTTGTTATTTATTTCCATCACAGTATTCTTTACTGCTGTTATTTCTGACATCAGCTCCTTCCTGTTTTCCTCTTGTCTCTCCTCAATTTTTTTTATTTCTCTCTATTAATGTCTTGGTGTCTGGGTTTGTTAGATGTTACCAGTCATTCTGGGGGCTCTTCATTGTTTGTGTTCTGGAGTCTGTTTTCTCAGTGTCTAATCTCCCAGGGGTCTCTGTGAGGCCTATATTCTTCTTTTGGTTTTTCTTCATTTGTGCAGTTTTTTCCCTCACTACTTTTTCCTTCCCTCCACATCACCGTCTTCTTTAATTCTGTTATTCAGGAGTAGAGGGATTGCTTTTACTTCTGTTTGTTCAATCTCCTATTCTTCTTTATGTATGCCCTCTTACTTTTTTCAATTCTGGAGTTGCACTGTAAGTTGGGGCTGGTCCTTTTTGCAGTTTTGAGATTTACTTAAGGGGGCAGCTGTGATTCAAATCCTATCCGCCGACAGGTGTATGGATAATCTGAAACCCACTTCCCACTGCCTTGGATTCTGTCCATGCAGTGGGGCTGTAGGTTTACTCCCTGAAATAAAATGAGGTTAGCAAAGGGAAGAGAATGGAGCAGACAGTGGGGGGAAGTGAAGGATGGAGAGAGAGAGGAGTAAGGGGGGGAACAGATGAGTGTACCAACAAATGGAGAGAGAGAGAGACCTAAACCGAAACAGATTAAAAACAATAGACTACGGCTACAGACTAACCAACTCCCATACAAAAAAAATTAAAACATACAATTATGCTATCATACAAGCTAACCAACCACCTTATTGGTGTGCTGTTCCTCTATACAAAGGTATGGTTTACAGAGAGGAGAAAAGAGAAGAAAAAAAAAGGAACAAAACAGTAGGAAGAGAATCAAGTCATTAAAATAACAGAACCAATCAAGTACACTCTGAGACTTTTTGTTTAAGTCCAATGTCTTTTCAGCTCTGATTTCTAGCTGTCTTCTCAAGCTGGTAAATTAGTTTACAGTTAGGGTCAGTTGCCCCTGACCCGCTGTGAAGAACAGTTCAGATCACCCTCAGTTCACCACTCAAATGTGGCCTGTGTCTGTTTTTCAAACGTGTTTCTCCCATTTTGGTGTTGTTACCTTGAATCGCCAGCCAGTGGTGCTATCCCAGCTGCTTGCCCCAGAGCAGATGGAACCGGACAGGAGCCGGGGGTGGTGGCAGAAGTGGCAGCGATCCCAGCAGATCTTGCCTGCAGGGGCTTCAAGGCATGGGTGGCACTATGCACTATGGCTGCTACGGAGGCCACGGAGGCCATGGTAGCGCTGGCAGCTGCTGTGTCTGCAGTTGCAGTGGCTGTCCAGACTGCTGCAATGCCCCAGCAGTGTTGACGACTGAGCTCCGTGTGAAGAGCAGGCTGCCGTTGGGATCTGCAGCCCCCGGGGAGAAAGCCAGAGACCCTCTGTGTTCTCCTTTGCAGAGGATTTCATAGACCAGGCTGCCCTGTCGCCATCTTGCCGGAAGTGCTCTGGTGGCTTTTTAAAAGCAGAGGGAGTTAGTATTTAGTGTCTCTGTTACAAAACACTTTGAGAATATTAACATTATTTCCTCTTTGAAAATTAAAAAAATACCTAAAACATAATAAGTTTAAGTAACTTGCACAAAGTCTCACAGAAAATGCTAAAATTGGGTTTGGACTTCAGTGAGTCAAGTTCCAAGATTATACTCTTATTTTTTTTCCCTCCATTCTGGTATTTCCTTAACAATAGGTAGAGAAACTTTCCTGATGATTCTCAGGAATGTTGTGATGAAATAAGAGTTATGTACTTAACCTGCTGCTTAAAAAATGTTAATAAATGGAAGCAATTATGGGGGAAGTGACAGAAAAAAGACCAATGAGAAAAAGGAATAGTTAGAGGGAACCTTGTATTTTCATAATTCTACACATCTAAAATATTAATATTTGAAAGCATTATCCTTATTTGTTAGAGATACCTGCTTAGAAACAACAAAGGAGAATTTCATGATGTCCCTGTTAGCTATGAATGAATTAACATTAGTATGTATTTTTTAAAAAAGAAAGCTTTAATTAATTTTTGTGTGTGTGTGTGTGTTGGAGTCTCACTCTGTCGCCCAGACTGGAGTGCAGTGGCTGCTCCTGGCCACCACAGCCTCAACCTACTGGGTTCCGGTGATCCTTCTGCCTCAGCCTTCCAAGTAGCTGGATTACAGGCATGCGCTACCATGCCCGGCTGATTTTTTTTTTTTTTTTTTTTTATCGTAAAGATGAGGTCTCACTGCCCAGGTGGGTCTCGAACCCACGGGCTCAGGCAATCCACTCACCTCAGCCTCCCAAAGGCGTGGGATGACAGGCTGAGCCACTGAGCCCGACTAATTAATTTTTAATCTAATATCTCTAGACCAGTGCAAAGAGTTCTGAAACACTGACTTTGGAAGATTTAAATCAGAAAAGGATGTATGTTTTTAGTATGATACCATCAGCTGAGAAACAGTGGTGGAAATAGAATAAATGATTTGACATTTACAATTTCTTATCATCAACTGTAAAATAAGTGAACTTCTATTGCTCAACTACACATTAATCATACAGGAAGTTAAGGAAGATAATTTTTGGCTACTGACATGGTCTAAAAACATTTCCTAAATGTCAAGATAAACACATAAGAAATATCTGTTGCTTCATCTCACAGTTTTGAAACTGATGATTATGCTGTAGTTCTGAGACAAATAGTCTTATACACAAAGTTCTTGCTTACTTACTGGACATGTGATTCCCAGAAAAGCTTTATATCTGCCTATTTACCACCTTGACAGCATGTTAAATAGAGCAAGTTATTTAAATATGCACTCAATGTTTTCTCTTGATACTTCATTGGTATTTTTTATCTATTTTTCAAATTTTATGAATTTAATTTCTCCTTTTCCATGTATTTGATAGTTTAAAAAATATTTTTTATATGCATCCCGTTCTCATCTCTCTGAGCTTTTCTACAGAGATGTACCCTTGATTGGATTTTTTTGACTCTTGGTTTTTATATTCATAAAATGGGGTAAAAGATTTCCTCTTTAAGGTTTATGTTTAAATGGAAAACAGTAATGTCTTACACAGTAAGTTCACAAAATGGTTTATCATCATGAGGTTCTAGAGAGAAGGGATCATGTTTTATTTATCTTCCAGCTCAGTGTTTGGTCTGTAGAATTTGCTAAACAAATGTTTGTTGAATGGGTAAGGACATATGAAGAAAATTTAAAACAAACAAAAACAAAAAATAATTCTTGTCCTCCTGGACTTTATAGCAAAGAAAATAACAGAGATCTATGCAATCAACTAACTTCAATCCAGAAAATTATCAATATGATAAAAATACATATATAAAAGTATTATAGAGATGCAGACACATAAAGTATTATAATACATTATGTTTGTAGTATTACTTCACTTAGAATTTCCTATGCATGCACAATGGTTAGGGGTCTTTTGGGGATCTACATATGCTAATACAGCCTTGACATTCGTACAAGACAAGTCATAAGTAAGGTATGAGTTGATGTGTGTTTGTGGAGAGTTGGGCAGATGTGAGGGTCTCACTCAGGTTCTCCTCTGCTCACTGTGCTTCTTACACTTCAACATGATGCCTAAGACTAATTGAACTGAGAAGTCCACGTACATCAATTATATTCTCCAAAGATGAAATTAGACAATTGGTTAAGGAAGCAAAGAAAGGAGGCATTAATTTCTTTTTTCCTTGCGTGGTCTTTCTCTAATCAAAGGTAGAGAAGTCTGCTGAGAGTAGAAAATGAAATCTTTATTTGCTATAAACAACTTCCTTGAATTTCTCAACTCTCTTTTCAGAGACACAATATGGGACAATACATATGCTTCTTTAGGATTTGGTTGTAAAATCCTTAGTTTCAGGGGAAAGGGAGCCTTAAAAAACCATTTCCTCCTGTGCTTTTAACATACATTTTCCTTTCTGGAATAGCTGTCGTGAGATAGTAAGACTTGGGACTTGGTAAGACGATGGTTTCTAAGTGCTCATGTTCTGGAAATGACCAAAAGAAGGACATGACCTAAGGGAAATGAGACAAAAGATGCTAAAATGCAAAATACTCTAAAATAATTCAGCTTTGGAATTTATGGCTTTTTCTCTCTGCTTATTCTGTACTCATTTCCTATATCAGTCAGATAAGTGATCAGAGGGACAGAAGAAAATGGAGGGAAACATAAGTACTTGTGCAAGTAACACAATACATGTATTATCTTCTTTAATCATTGCAGCAAAATAGAAAACTTAAACTCAGAAATAAGAAGCAATTGAGCAAAAGTGACTCAGTCAGAATTCAAAATCTTGTTTCTGATTCTAAAGGTTATAAATGTATTTTATCACTTTCTAAGATATTCAAGATACAAAGCATTTTGAGAAATAGAGCTCTTTATGATACAAGTTGTATAAATGTGTGATTTGAGGTACAGAGTCTTATTATCTCACTCAGTTTATTCTGATTTACATTACTGTCCGGTTTCTACTAGGTCTGTCCAGCTTCATCTTTAATTTGGATGCTTTTCTTTAGCCCAAATAGTCAAGTCTGAAGGTTATTTTATTTTATTTTATTTTTTTGAGTTGGAGTCTCACTCTGTAGCCCAGACTGGAGTGCAGTGGCCGCTCCCGGTCACCACAGCCTCGACCTGCTGGGCTCCGGCAATCCTTCCGCCTCAGTCTTCCAAGTAGCTGGAACTACAGGCACGCGCTACCACGCCCGGCTAATTTTGATTTATTGTAGAGATGAGGTCTCGCCTGCCCAGGTGGGTCTCGAACCCATGAGCTCAGGTAATCCACTCACCTCAGCCTCCCAAAGGCGCGGGATTACAGGCTGAGCCACCGAGCCCGGCATCTGAAGGTTATTATTTTGTTTTTTTTTCTTTGATAGACACTCTTATTTTTAATCCACATGTTCCACATCAGAGCTATTTTTCTACATTCCTAAATAAAGTCATCACAAGTACAGACTCTAATCCTGCTCTACATTTCTTGCTATCTTTGCTCCAAAAGTGTTTTTATTCTTCTCTGTCTTCACAGAGTCACTAAAATCCCAGAGTCCTAGCATGACTGCATCTCTCCTTAGGTAATGAACTCAAATTAAAATTTATGTTTTGAATAGAAAGTGGTATCAAGTTGTTTACATGTTATCTGATTGTAGCCCTAAGCAGAGGCATATTTAACTCTAAGTATGCCACCTGTGTATGTGTTTTCTTACTAAGTAAAAGTCTACAGGAAACTTTGCATTCATATAGTCAGGTTAAGAGAATTCCCTTGATACACACTCATACATATCCTATCTTGCCTCTTACCTTTCTTAACTGAGCTATTTAGTGACAACTCTCGGTCTAGTTCTTTCACCTTCTCTAACTCTAATGCTAAATCTAAGTTTACAGAACAGAGGCCACAGTACAGCCCAAACTGGAAATGTCATAGGGCCTTTGAGTATTGAGTTAATGTTACTTAATATTGATTTTAATGCATCCAAATATGTAACACTTTAGGCACAAACACCAAGTGTGATTTGGGTTTGTGTGACTGGAATTTTCTCACGATAAATGATGATTATTTTAACAAGCTGTTGCCCTAGGGGTATTTTTCTTTTGTAGCATATGTTAACAGCAGAGGGCATAGAAAATATGCATAAATGAATGTAGATGACATAAAATGTGAGCAAATTGTAAAAGAGAGTCCACACATGGTTCTCTCTATTTTTATTACTGGTACTAGCTCAATAAATGATGATAATTTGACCCAATTTTTTGTCTTCATATTAAATACTATTTGCCACTACATTTTGAAAGAGTGAGAAGATTTGGAAACCAGAGTGCATGTGGAATTGCCATGGAAACTGCATCCACACTCAGCCAATGAAAAGCTTCCAACACACTCCTTCAACTTCACTCTATTTCCAAATTTAGTGACTTAAAACACCTGTTCTCTAGCACATGATTACTGTGATCTAATGGTGGTTTATTAGAGCTGTAAATAGGCTGGAATTTTTTTATGAAGGTGTTGAATATTGGTGTGCATGTCTATTTTTGAATATGATAAAAATTCTCTCCAACTGATATTTCCATATCTATGAAATTCGTATTCTCTTATATTTGATAACTTTAAAAGGTAGAATGAAACGAAGAAAACATCCTTGATCTTATCTTGTTGACACACTTATACATAAATCTTCTTCTGCTACTAAATTTTATTTAAAAATATATCAAGACTGATTCCTAAGTACACCTAGTACATCAGATATTCACAGGTCTCCCATGCACACAGAGATAATCCCTTCTAAAGTCTGCCGTGACCTCATTCATTTTCGACCTCTGATCTCTACCTCTCTCTCAGTGCTCAGGGATGTATGTTTTCTCTGGGGTTATGTATATATTTAAAATCAGAACTTGGAGCATGAATTTTTTTCTTGTAAGGTGCAATAAATACTTTAATTTTGGTCATTTTTTATTTGTTAGTTCTAATGCTAAAGTTTTTGCAAAGGACAGCTAATTGTTTGCAACTGTTCACCATAATATCTATTTATTATATTAACTATATTATATACAATATTAGTCTATTAATTTTTATATCTACTTAATACATATTTAGTTTTATATATAGTATATATAATTTGTTTTGGCAAAACATTTTTAATGGAAAATAACCATCACAGGTAACAGAAGTAGTTCAAAGAGATAAATATGTGAAAACATTATAAAATGAAGAGTTTTTATTTAAGCTATAAGATATTGGAAAAATGCCCAGAAAGAGTGCCTTAAAATGTGATATTAAAAAATATTACAACAATTTTTGCTTTAATATTGTTGAAAAGTAAATAATTATTTTGATTCATCCAAATTCTAATTCTTGACTGAAAGGAGCATGCAACTAACATTTTCCATTACAACTATTTCTTTCTTAAATAAAACAGGTTTTTTATTTTCTTCTCTATCAACCCATTCAGAGTCTCCATTTACAGCCTGTAGTCTGGAAGCTCGTTCCTAAGTTATTTTCATACCCTGTTATTAAGAATGTCTATTTTTAAAACTATGTCAAGTATCCAACTAGCATCTCCATACGTCCTACAAATGTGTTTTTAATGGGTGCTATGTGCCACCATAATATGCTTATTAGCTGTATGGCTATAAAGATGAATAAGAAAAAAAGCCTGCAAGCAGTTGTGGAGAAATTGCTTTTAATATAATTCTAATAAAGAATAATTAGAAAAATACTGGTATTCTTCTGTAAGAGACTATTTACATTTATTTTGGAGTGTGATCTTGTCCTTATGTAGATATCTCTAATTATCAAACAATTAAGAGTTGATAGGGATTGTTGAAAGAATGTATCTATGTACACTGAAGACCTAAGTCAGGATAAAATATGTATTACAGATCTTCATATTGGGCTCTTATGCTCTGCGATTTTTTTTTTTTTTTTTGGTTTTCAGGTTCTAAACTAAGAGTTGAGAAGATTGAGAGAAGATTGGCTTATCGGTGACTGTAGGTTATCAAACAACAAGGATATTATCTCTCCTTTTGTGTTCCCACACTACATTGTGTTCTTTATTTTTTTAATTTACTAGCAAATGGTCTTAAGAGATACATACTATACTGAAGTTTAGAAAGGCACACTTTATATGTGTTGTGGTGTATATTGTTGTAGGTAAGTGTATACAAATCTGATGACTACACTGAGGTTATAAGAGGTAACATGATAGGTGGGAATAGACTGACCTTATCTATAAGAGACAGCTACTTACTCCAGTTCCTAATATTTATTTATTTATTTATCCTCTTGGGTTTAAATGAGTACTACAAGGCAAATTAGTCCTTGCCAGCCACCATTACTAAAATATTCCTGCAAACATGGTCATAGGATAGAATTGTTCAAATATTATGCAGTACATTGCCAGGTAACCTTGGTTTGGTTCAATTTACTCTGCAGTTTGTAAAATTTGGACCTGTTTCAGACACCTCTGATTTTTTTGATTCATTTAAAGAAGACTAAAGTCTTCCTTAAAAGCATCAGCTTGGTATACTAGTTCTTGAGAAATGGAATTTTGGTTACTTTTTCTATAAATTGGCACTGAGATCAGTTTATTTTAAATTTCAGTTTTGTGACACTTGGAATAAAATAATTTAAAAAATTATCTTGAGAAGAATTCAATAGCCATATATGATGAAACAAAGCATCAGTCTGTATTTTACTGCCTCACTTGTGTGAGCTTTCATGATCTTTTAATATTATACGCAGTAAGAAATACATTTTACAACAATCCAGTGCACATAAACATGCATACACAGTACACAGATATCTTTATGTATGTGTGCAAATATAAATATGTATATACATATAAATATAATAACTCATTTCATAAAACAATGTTTGCTCTTAACTAATTATGATAAATCAAGACATTTTCTATTCTAGATTATTATAATTAATTAAAATATACATAGTAAGACCCACTTAGCCAAATTAATGATCCAGTAAAGACCCATAGTTTGAAAAACACTAGCCTATTCTGTAACTGCTGATGGTCTCTCTTACAATAAATTGCAGGTACAAGCAATCCTGAGTGGTTTTGAAACATGCTATATCACACTGTAAGAATTGAACCATGTGAATATTGCCAGATTATATTTAGGAAATCAATTTTCAGATGCTCAACTTTATATTATTCTATTCTAATTTCAATTTTCTGATAATTCACATAAACCTTCAAAATAAAGACAATACCTCACATATCTTGAATCCTACTCTGATGCATTGCCAAGATTAAAGATATGCCTGCCCCTAAGCTCACACACAAATGAAAGTATATTGGTTTCAGAGAGGTTTCTTTTAATGGTTTCAATTTAGATGTATTGCAATTAGGTGGAGGGATCACTTATTGTCAAAAAATTAATTACTTTTGAGGTAGAGTTTACATAAGTAAATCAGAGCTACAATTCTAAACACAGGAGTTTCCTTCCACATATTTGCTGGAAATACTGACAGCCAATTGATAAGATCAATTAAAGTCTTATCACAATATCTATAATTCAATCCTAATTACATGGAAAAATATTGTATACATTTATTTTAATTGCTTATGATACAAAATGCTATTATAAAAATTATTTGTAGCATACATTACTATTCCATTACTAAGTATAAACAGTGAACCTAAAGAGTGTAGATATATTAAATATTTTGATGTATACCTATTAAATAAAAATGATAGTTTTGGAGAAAATGACTTGTTAATGAGATATGCTGAACTTACTATATTTTCATTATTTATTAATTTATGAATGGTATTTATTGCCTGAATCAAACAGGATTTGAATCAATTCTACTTCACTTTCTTATTTTAATAAATATTAGTACTAAGTGAATTAGTTTTCACAAAAAGTAAATTAAAATATAACAAAGCATGTGGAGACTTTTTTGTAATTTTTAAAAGATGCTCAGAGCTTGAAAACTGTATGAATTATATGACAAAATTCATATATTATAAGAATAATTTTTTTGACTGTTTACTTGATGATTAGGTTTACAGAAAATTTTACATTTTTGAAAGCAATTGATTAGAAACCAACTAGCTTGCACACAATAAGTTAATCATTAACTTCACATTCTTAATTTCAGAAGAATATTCTAAAAAGAATTTTCATCCTGTTTTTCTTTTAATTACAATCACAAATTTGACATGAAATATTCAGAAAGATTTGGAAAAAATATTAATAAATTTTAATACATTTTACAAATACAATATTTTAATATGATATTTTAACTCAACCTATAAGTGTTTTCAAAATTTTAGAGCTGGAGATTATGAACTTTTATCCCAATTGGCATAATCAGTCCTTACTGACAAAATACCACTTAAACCAGACTACTTCCTCTTAAAGAAAGTATAACTATACTTTTCATTGAAAAATGTTTAATAACATGTTTTGGGCATATTTTTACAAAAATCATGGAAAATAAAGTTTAGAATGTTCTGTATAAAGAAATAATAAAACGCAGTGAAATGAACATCTAAACAAGGTAGATTTAATGTAATTATAATATATTCACATTTTAGGAAGAAGAAAAAATTTATTGATTAATTTATTATGCTGTACATTTCTTTATACATATCACCTTAGTTGTATCCAATTTTTATACATTTTTTTATTTTTAATTTCAAATTACTCTTAAATGCCCATTGTCATATGATCTTTCACTCTTGGGGGATTTTAAGAAATGTTTATAAATTTTCAAACATCATAGAGCTTTTCTATATTTGTTTATTGTATTGATTTTTAGTTTAGTTGCATTGTCAATAGAAATATACTCTCATTTCAAACCTTTGGAATTTCCTGAGGTTAATTTTATGGTCCAGCAAACAGTCAATTAAAACAAGTCTGTGTATGCTTTAATGTGTATTCTACATATGTTGTATACAATATTATACATATGTCAATTTGAGCATTTGTTAACCAGCTTATTTTAATATTCTATATAGTCACTGACTTTAGTCAATGAGTTTTAAAATTTACTGAAAGAGCTGTATTGCAAATATTTCCAACTATGATTCTAATTATATGTTCTATTTTTGGTTTGACAGTTTTTAAAAATAAAATTATGAGACTACTTTTAAAGTTTTTGTCTGTAAAAATTTTGGAGTACATGTAAAATTTTGTTACATGTATATATGTAGTAGTCAAGTCAGAGTATTCAGAGTGTTCATCTCCCAAGTACATTTTTGTTAACTATAATCACTTACTCTGCTATCAGACACTGAACTTAATCTTTCTATCTAACTGTATCTTTGTTTCCTTTAACTCTCTTCTCTTCAATTCCCACTTCCCAGTCTATTATCAATCTTTCTACTCTATACCTTCATGTGATTGTATTTTTTGCTCCCCAGTATAAATGAGAGTATGTGATATTTGTCTTTTTTGTGCCTGGCGATTTCACTTAAGATAATGACCTCCAGCCTCATCTATGTTGCTTCAAAAGACATGATTTTTTTTTTATGGTCTAATAGTATTTCAGTGTGTATATAGCCCACATTTTTATTATCTGTTCACTGATGGAAACTTAGGTTGATTCCATATGATTGTTATTGTGAATACTGTGGTGCTAAACATGCGAGTACATGTATCCCTTTGATATATTAATTTCTATTTCTTTGGGTAGATACCCAACAGTGTATTGCTGGATTGAGTAGTAATTCTACTTCCAGTTTTTTTTTTTAAACAAAATATACTGTTTTCCATGATGACTGCACTAGTTTACATTCCTTCTAACAATGTGTAAGACTTTCCTTTTCTCTGCATGCTCTTTTGTTGTTGTTGTTCTTTTCAATAACAGATAATAGTCATTCTGACTGAGATAAGATGATATCTTGTGTTTTTTATTTTAATTTCTCTGATGACTATTGATGTTGAACTTTTTAATATACTCGTTGGTCATTTGTACTTTTTTTGATAAATGTTTATCCATGTCTTCTGCCCATTTTTAAAGTGGAACTATTTGATTTTTTCCTGTTGAATTCCTTGTATGAGTCTGTATATTATTCTCTTGTTGGATGTACAATTTGCAAATATTTTCTCCCACTCAACAGATTGTCTCTTTACACTGTTGATTACTTCTTTTGCTGTGCAAAAGCTCTTTAGTTAAATGCATGCCCTATTTGTCTATTTTGTTGGTGTTGCCTGTACTTTTGAGGTCTTAGTCATAAGTTAATTGCCTAGACCAATGTTCAGGGAAGTTTTCCCCATGTTTATGTTTAGTATTTTTATAATTTTGGATCTTTTAAATCCCTAATATATTTTGAGTTGACTTTTTGTATATGGAAGGAGATACGGGTACAGTTTCATTCTTCTGCATGTGGCTTATTCTTCCAGCATCATTTACTTACAAGGGTGTCTTTTTTCCAACTTAAATTCTTGATGACTTGTTTGAAGATCAGTTTGTTATACATCTGTGGCTTTATTTCTGAATTATTTATCTTGCTCCATTGGTATCTGTATTTATTTTTATGCCAATATCATGCTTTTTTTGGTTACCTTAGACGTGTAACATATTTTGAAGTCAGGTGATGTGATAACCCTAGTTTTGTTCTTTTCACTCAGGATAACTTTGGCTACTTAGGATCTTTATAGGTTCCATATAAACGTTAGACCATTCTTTTTAATTCTGTGAAAAATGAAGTTCATATTTTGATAAAGATTGTATTGAATTTTTAGATTGATTTGAGCAATATGGTCATTTTAATGATATTTTTTCAATCCATGAGCATGAATTTTTTTCCATGTGTTTGTGTCATCTTCAGTTTCTTTCTTCAGTGTTTTGTAGTTTTCCTTAGAAATCTTTCACATTCTTGGTTACATTTATACCAAGTTTTTTTCGGTAATTATTGTAAATGTGAATGACTTCTTAATTCTTTTCTTGGCTAAAGCATTATTGGTGTATATAAACACTATTAATTTTTGTACATTGATTTTGAAACTTAAACTTTACTAAATTCATTTATCAAATCTAAAAACTTGGATGGAGTCTTTAGTTTTTTTTTCAAGATATAATATCATATTATCCATAGAGAGGGACAATTTGTCTTCCTCTTTTCCAATATGAATATCTTTTATTTCTTTTTCTTGCCAAATTACTCTGGCTAGGACTTGCAGTATTATGGTGAATAGAATTAGTGAAAGTGTATATCCTTGTCTTCTTCCAGTTCTTAGAGAAAAAGACTCAGTTTTTCTCCAGTCAGAATGATATTAGCTGTGGGTTTTTTCAAATATGGCCTTTATTATTATGATGTGTGTTCCTTCTATTTCTGGTTTGCTGGGAGTTTTTATTATAACATAATGTCAAGTTTCTCAAGTACTTTGTCTGCATTTGTTGAGATAGTCATTTTTTTGTCCTTAATTTCGTTTATCTGATGTATCATGTTTATTGATTTATGTATGTTGCATTCTTATATAAATCCCACATGAATTTGATGTATTATCTTTCTGATGTGTTGTTGTATTCAGTTTGCTAGTATTTTGTTGAATATTTTTATGTCTATGGTCATTAGGGAAATTGACCTGTACATTTTCTTTTTTGTTATTGTTGTGTCCTTGTCTGATTTTAGTATCAGAGTGTTACTGGTCTCATAGAATGTATTAGGAAGGATTCCATCTTGTTTGATAATTTGGAATAGTTTCAGAAGTCTTGGTTATACTTCTTTGTAAATTTGGTAGAATTCAGCTGTGAATCCGTCCTGTGCTTTTCTTTGTTGGGAGACATTGCATTACTGATTCAATCTCACTACTCATTATTGTTCTGTTCAGGTTTTTAATTTTTTCTTGACTAAATCTTGATAGGCTGTATGTTTTCAGGAACTTATTCATTTCCTCTAGGTTTTCCAGTTTGTAAACTTATAGTTGTTTACAACAGTCCCTTGTGATCTTTTGTATTTTTGTGGTATCAGTTGTAATGTCTCCTTTTTTATTTCAATGTTGTTTGAGTCTTATCTTTTCATTTCCTGGTTACTCTACCCAGCAGTTTATCAGTTGAAGAACTAACTCTTTATCTTGTTTTTCTGTTGTATTATTTGTAAATCCCTCTTTTATCTAGTTTTGCTGTAATTTTTTAAAACAAAGTTTATTAGAGAAAGAAGAGAGAAAAGAAAAGAAGACATGCCAAAGCTGGCATGGGCAAAAGAAAGCACTGTAATCTTTTAAAATTCCTTTATTCTGCACATTTTGAGTTTGGTTTGTTCTGCTTTTCTAGTTCCTTAACGTGCATTGTTAGATCGTTTGTAATCTTTCTAATTTTTGACATAGACATGATTTGTTGTAAACTTCTCTCTTTGTACTGCATTTGTTGTATTCCACAGGTTCTGGTATACTGTGATTCCATTTTTTTTGTTTGTTTTAAGAAATTGTATTTATTTCTACCTTAATTTCTTCATTGACTCAATGGTAGCTCAAAAGCATGTTAATTCCCATGTATTTGTATAGTTTCCAAAGTTCCTCATGGTATTTATTTTCAGTTTTACTCCATTGTGATCTGAGATGATACTTGATATGATTTTAATTTTTTTTACATTTCTGGAGAATTGTTTTGTAACTTTCTTCATTGATTATTTTTGTCTAAATGATCTGTCTTATGCTAAGAGTGAGGTGTTGAAGTTCCCCACTCTTACTGTATTGTAGTCTGTCTCTTTAAAGCTGATAATATTTACTTTATAAATCTCAGTACTCCAGTGTTAGGTGCATATATATTTAGAATTGTTATATCCTCTTGCTGAATTGATTCCTTTATTATTGTATAATGACCTCCTTTCTCTTTTTATTTTATTTCTTTTTTTATTATTTTGGACTTACAAAATGTCTTATTTGATAAATATAGCTACTACTGCTTGTTTTGGTTGTATTTAAATGGAATAAATAGTTTTTTCCATTCCTTTACTTTCAGTCTATATGTGTCGGTAAGGTGAGTTTTTTGTTATGATTCTATAGTTGGAGCATGTTTTGTTCATCCATTCAGCAGTTCTGTGTCTTTTATGTGGAAAACTTAATATGCTTATGTTCTAGGTTATTATTGATATGTGAGGCTTTGACCTGTTCTATAATTAGTTTTCTGGTTGTTTTATATATTCTTTGTTTCTTTTTTTCTTATCGTTTGTCATTGTCATCTGGTGGATTTCTGTAGTAATGTATTTTGAGTCCCTCTTCTTCCTCCTGTGTGTGACTGCTATGCCAGTGAATTTTCTATTTTTGTGTGTTTCCATGATGGTAAATGTCAGCCTTTTACTTTTAGGCTTATTACTCCTGTGAGCATTTCTTATAGGGCCAGTCTAGTGGTACTGATTTCCTTTAGCATTTGCTCTTCTGGGAAATAATTTATTTTTTTCTTCATTTATAAAGGACATGTTTGCTGGGTGTAGCATTTTTGACTGGTAGATGTTTTTCTTCCAACACCTGGCATATATAACAGCAACCTCTTCCGGCCAGTAAGATTTCTGCTGAGAAATCTGCTCTTAGGCTAATGAAGTTTCCTTTATAGGTGAATAGATGCTTTTCTCTTACTGTTTTTAGGATTCACTCTTTATCGTTGTCTTCAGACACTTTGAATATAGTATGCCATGGAGAAGACCTTTTGCACTGTATCTTCATGGGACCTGCTGAAACTTTTGTAGCTGAATGTCTAAATCTCTTACTAGACTTAAGAAGTTTTTGGCTATTATTTTGTTGTTTTTGATTTTTGTTTTTATTTCCTTAGGCTAGAAGAAAAGCTCATTACCATTCTAGTGTCCTAATGTAAGCATTTATTCCTGTACATTCCCCCCAAGTCTGGCTTTATGTGTTTCTCTCAATTTTTAATGTCTATTCAGTTAAAGTATTTTCTTATTTCCCTTATAATTTTCTCTTTAACCCATCCATGATTTAGAAGTGTGCTGTTTCATTTCTAAATATTTTAGAATTTTCCGATTTCTTCCTGTTATTTATTAGCCACTTGATTACATGATAATCAAAGAATATACATTATATAATTTCAGTTACTTAAATTTGTACATTTTTTATTGACTCCAAATATCTGTCTTGGTGATTGTTCAATATGCCCTTGACAAGAAAGTGTGTTCTGCTGAGTGTTCTACAAATAAGTTTTTCACACCTATCAATTAGGTTAAGTCAGTTGATAGTGTCGCTCAGGTTTTTTTAAACTTACTAGGTTTCTGTTTATTTGTTCAATTATTTCCTGAGAAAGGATTGCTGAAGTATCTAACTGTAATTGTGAAGTATCTATTAGTCTTTTCAGCTCTAACTGTTTTTGCTTCACATTTTGAAGTTCTGTTCTTAAGAGCATATACTTTTAAGGTCATTAGGCCTTTTTAGCATTATGTGATAAATTTACACTTGGCAGGTGTTATCCCTACCCTTAAAAATGGTCTTCTTTGTCTGATATTAATGTTTTCATTCAATTAGAATTGTATTTTATCTTCCCTATTGAATTATTATTTATGATTTGGCTTTTAATTCTTTTATTTTTCTCTCTGCCCTTGGGAATGCCAATAATTTGAACATTCAGTCACTTTATATGTTGTCTCAAATGTCATGAAGATTTTGCTCATTCTCTTTTATTCTTTCTCCTTATTTTTGTATGACTATATTATTTTAAAAGCCTGTCATCAAGTTCTGTGATTTTTTTATTTGATCTAGCGTATTGTTGAAGCTTAAGACTTAAGTATGCTTAAGTTTAAGCTTAAGTATGTTTTATATTTCCTTCTTAAGCTTAAGCTTAAGTATGTTTAATATTTCCTTCATTGAATTCTTCAGCTCCAGAATTACTATTTGCTTTTTTGAAAAAAAAATATACGTATATCTCTTTGGTAAATTTATTATTCATATACTGAGGGTTTTTTTTTTTAATTATTTGTGTTGTTTCAGTTTTCTTTTGTTTCTTACTGAGCTTCCTTAAAATTAGTATTTTGAATTGTTTATCTGAGATTCATTTTTTTAAAAAATTAAGACTATCCCTGGAGAATTATGATGTTCCTTCGGAGGTGTCATAGTTCCCTGTTTTTCCATGTTTCCTATGTTCTTATGTTGATATCTGCACATCTGGTGTAATAGTCACTTCTTCCTATTTTTAAATTTACTTGCATAGGGGAGGGTTTTTTTTCCTGAAGACATATCAATAGTGTTGGTTGAGTAGGTTCTTTTGCTTTTAAGCTGGGAGTATGCAGTAGTGTAGTGTCTGTATACATTGTTTGGCTGTTTGTAGCATTAGTAGTATCTGATTTCTTCAGTGGGTGAGGATACAGTTCCTAGTGGTGACTGTGGTGAAGTTGGGCTGGGGATGGGACTGCCAGATGTACCAGTCTTCAGGCTACAGTAGTGGCAGTGGATAGTTGAGTTTGCTTATCATTGTGCCCCATGATAGTTTACGCTGGCACTGGTGTTGGTAGTTATCAGCGGGTCAATTCTTTGGCATCCAGGTAGCTTGCTTAGATGCCAGTAGTGACAGCAATAAACCAGGGTGATGTACAGGATAAACCGTGGGCCCTTCTGCAGCTGGCATGGTATGGGCGGTAACAGTAGCAGTAGTAAAACATTTCCCTGGGTCTTAAGCAATATGTGTTGATATCGGCAATGGTTGCAATGGGCTAGGTTGGCCAGTCTCCACGTCCACAAGCTTGCAGGAAAGTATCAGCTGAGTTGATAATATCCAGGAGTATAGGCCCAACCTCAGGCCACTGGGATGAGTGCTCAGATGCCCAAGATGGTGGATTGTAGCAGAATATCTCCAGTAACCTGGGTTATGTGCTCTAGTTCAGAGGGGCAATAATGGTCTGAATAGTTTTGTGCTCAATGTGCTCAAACCCCTTAGTGTTAAGAATAAAGACCAGTCATGGTAAGCAAAAGCAGGGTAATCCCATACTTTAGGTGGAGTTCTTGGCTGAAGGGGTGGTAGCAGCCATTCTAAAACCTTGCCACTAGAGAGGGTGGGACCTACCTCAGTGGTCACAGCTTTGGTCAGTGGGTGGGGAATACATCTCCTTCTTATACTCCCATCCTGGTGTGGTTCACACTCAGCTCTGGCAGTGGTAGCCAACAACTAGTTCATGCCAGTCCTGGATGCAAAAGCCTTTGCCCAGCTCATGACTAAATTGCTGTGGCAACACATGTCCAGCTTGTGTCCCAGTTTCATAGTCCCGGCAGCACTCACTCCCAGCAACAGCTGCTGCAGCCCACCCTTCTCTTGCTTCTCAGCCCTCCTTTCAGGAGTGCAGCCAGCTCATGCTCTAGTCTTGGTAGCTACTACCTGAGTTTTCCTAATGCCTTAGTCCCAGCACCATCCAGCCCCAGGACATCGTGCAATCTGCCAAAAGCTAGGCTTGAAAATGGCAGGTTGCTGTAGCCACTTAGGTCTCAGAAAGGGTTTAGGACCAAATGTGAACTCCCTCCTTGCAGTAGTTCAGGACTAATAATCTCCCTAGTTTCAAGACTTGAGAGGCTTGTGCCCCATGATGGTTTACACTGATGGTTCTCATAACTAGGATCGCACAATTCCATCATGGAGATGTGGGACATCATGGGCATGTGGGACACTCACTTATCCTTTCCCCATTTTGGGAAATCACTACTGGCTCCCAGTCACTCCTGCCAAACAGGCTGCTTCTCGCTCCCTTCTCCTTTATTGTTTTTGGGGTTTTCTGACACTTTTTTGTTGAATTCTAATGTTCTCTCTTGGAAAATGTATTGAAAGTTTGTCTATACACTATTTTGATTCTTCTAAGTAGACAAGGCAAGCATGAAATGTTTCTAGTCTACCATCTTGAAACCCCCTCAGGCTATTTTAACAAATGCATATACATTTAATTTTTGATATCTTCCTGGCTAATTAAAACATTTTCCATTATGATTTATTAATAGTTACCATAGCTAGATAGTTTTAGTTATACAGCTGCAATTCTTTTTTAACATATATTTTGTACTATCCTTGTAATTATGTAAGCATTGTTTTGGTTAGTGTTAACCTAGCTTATCTATTACCATTCTCTAGCTTTGCAACTTTAAAATTTTAACTGTGTTTCTTAAAAGAGTATAAAGTTTTTTAATGATAACATTCAGCCCATTTACAGTTTGGGTAACTGTTCTCATTTTGTGGTTTAAACCTTTAATCTTAAAATGCTTTCTGTCTTTGTTCCATCTATTCTGCATCCTTTTTTCTTCCTTTCGTATTTTACTTGTGATTGGAGATTGTTTTATTTTTATTTGTTCTATAGTTTCATAGTTAAATACTCTATCAGTTCTAGAGATTAAAATTTGAATTTTTGATTTATCTAATTGTAATGTTAATTGGTAATTTTACCCTCTCTCAAAGGATAATGCAGAGGTAATGGAAAATGTTTATTTTATTTGTTAGTTATTTTAAAATATAATTATCATTGTTATAAAACATGAAACAGGGTTATTATTTTAAACATTCCACTTTTTCTTCAAGTTATACACTATTTTATTTGTATTTTTATTTATTTCTTCTTCTGTGCATTTTCTTTGCATTCTCATCTATTTTTTCCTGTGTGTCATTTTCCATTTGAATATTTTTCTCACTAAATTAAGCTTTTAGTATTTAATTTAAGTTTCTTTTTGCTTCAATGAATACATATTTTATTGTAATTTTTAAATAACACTTTCACTTAACATGTAATTTTATTTTGACAGGTATTTTCTTTGTTTTTATGATGAAAAGTGAATAGCCACTATGACTCTAACCTGATCATCCTTGAAGATAATTTTTTAAATTTTTGGCTGATTTGAGGGTTTTCTTCTCTATCCTTACCACTCAGTGTCATTGTTTGCAGCACTTTTGTAATAATGTTTGCAGCTGTAAACTTCATTTTATTTATATTTCTTAAAAATTATTAGTTTTTAAAAAAATCTATTCAAATAACATCATCCATTAATTTTGGAAAGTTCTTATTTTTATCACTTTATATATTACTTCTGTCCCATTCTCTTTATCTTGTACTCCTGAGACTCTAATCAAATGAAACTTAAACTAACTTGATCTATTTTCTCAAATTCTCTTTTCTACATTTCTTCCATGCTTCATATGGAATTGTTTCTTCTGTGTAATCTGTTTTGAAATCCACCCGTTAAGTTATTAATTCAGGTTATTATATTTAAGTTCTAGAATATCTAGATTATTATTTTTTAAATCTTAACAGTACCCTTTACAATTTCCAGTTTTCTGCTGGCACATTTAATATTAGTTATTGTTTTTATGAGCATATTAAGTATACTTTTTTACTATCAATAATAGTAATTTCACCATTTGTAATATCTGAGATTTTTTCTGTTATCTATCATTTGTGCTGGTTCTCATTTACATTGTTTTATATCTTCATGGGCCTCATTATATTTGAGGGAGTATGACAATATGTTTGAAAATAAAAGTAGAGGGGGCAGAGAAGCGGGATTGCAGTAGTGGGAATCTGTCGGGGAACGGGGAGTACAACTTATCAAAAAGGATAACTGCATAATGAACATTTGTATACCTAACTCTGAACTGTACTCCACATCTTTAAAATAAAAAAAAATTAAAAGTTAAAAAATAAAAAGAAAATAAAAGTAATTTGAGAGCTAGAATGATACTATTTTTCTTCATAGTGATGCATATGGAATTTTGTTTTATTCTTCACACACTGGGAGCACTAGCAATCTGGAATCATCAAACTTAAAGATTTGAAATTATTCTAGGTAATCCAAATGATTCAAAGACCAATGAAAGTTCATGTGAAGGTTGATTTGCTTTCACTTCTCACTAACTTCTCTAGCCTTCCAGGTTCCCAACACGAAGTGGGAACTGCTTTTACTAGGGCCCTCACCATATGCAAACTCTAGGTACTTTCTAGCCAAAGGCTTACAGAGACTTGCTCAGCGTCCTTTTCTGGATCTGAAAATCTTCTTTCTCAGTAACAATCTTAGTGGTTACTTGCCTGCCTGAATTTTCAACTTTTCTTTGATAATGACACAACATTACACATGCTCCTAGAATCTTGGTCAGTTGTGGCTGCTATAACAAAACATCATTAGACTGGGAGGTTTAAGCCAACCATGGAAATTATCATGAGGAACCTACCTTCATGACCTCATCTAAACCTAATCACCTCCTCAAATCTCCACCCCCAAATACTATCTTACTAGGGCTAGGGATTCAACATATGGATTTTGAAGAGACAGGATTCAGTGCCTATAGCTAGTTTAATGTTTCTAGGAGGATGTGTTTATATTTTATACAGCTTTCCTAGTTTCAGTGCTTTACAGAACATAAAGCTTTGTCCAAATAACCAAGTCTATGATTACTATGAAAGAAAATCTCCTTTCAAGGTACTCTATTTAACTTCTGTACAACTTCATATAGATTATCATTCTATTTACCCATCTTGAGTGCAGTATTTGATTGTGTATTACTTGAATATTCTTCAAGATGTTGAGAAGAATGCATTTTAATTTATTTTATCATGGAAAATTTAGAAAATATGAATAAGTGAAAGGTAAAATAAAACACCTGCACTCATACCACCAAGTGATAACAATAATTGGCATACTGTAATTAAGTATGACAGCATTTTTGGGTAGGTATACATATATACATCTTCATTTTAAGAATGGATTTTTGCTCATGAGTTTTTCTTACTTAAAATATCATGACTTTTTCATGTCATTAATATTATTTTATAGTCTGCACTGGAAAAACTGTATGTTATTCCATGACTATACCATTAGTAGACATCAATTGTTGGTCATTTTTACATTTAGACTTTTTAAAGATTAATTGTAATTGTGTGTGTTTGTGTGAGTGTTTGTGTTATTTCTGTTTAACAAGGGCTTTTGTTTCTTAAGTTTTATTGAGAACTAATTTTAATAATATACTATTAGTAGTGTCTCAATTTTTTATTGACCCATGTATTGCAATTATAATTTTAAAAGACAATACACTATGGAATCCTCACACTCTTAAATAGACTGGGTTTTACTAAGTTATAATCTTTTGCATTTATTTTGCATATGTTTGTAAAAGAAAAGAAATAAAATTGGGTTAGGGATTTAATGTCAAATGAATGTTTTACATTGTCTTTTCAAAATAAAATAAGATTTGATCAGACATATAATATGTCCACTATGATCATTTTCAAACAACAAAGCATTTTGTTCACTTCAGCAAATATGATGACAAGAAATGTGTGGCTTTATAGGAAAGGCTTATTTAAAGTTCCTATAAAAAGATATCCTGATCACAATCACCACCATGTTTCAAATCAATAAGTCCAGAGATGCAAATAGAAGAGTTATTAAAAATTAATCTCTACATTAAAATGTCTGTGTGACTAATAGCAAGTAAAAAAATATATGGTGTCATAAATATTTGTACTGGCACTAAACCCCTCTCCTCATAAAAACATTGTGATTTGCATGCACTGGTTATACCTTGAAATTTATGAACAGCAAATAGCAACACGACAGAAAAAACATTATACTATGAAAAAAAGTGGAGAAAGCATAAGGTATTTAAATAGAATTGGCTCAAAGAGGAGATTAACTTAAGGTAGACTTTTGATGCTCACAGTCTTGTTACTTTTCATGGGTGGTACAGTGAAAAGTTTATATAGATGTTAAATAATTTCATAAATCAGAGTACCTGATAGACAGACATTATCATATATTTTTTCTCCGCCACCCCCAATTTTTATGTATTTACAGGGGATGTTAGAGAAAATCTTTTGGTTAACTTAGTATCAAAGCATTTGGGAGGTGGAGACGAGAAGATTGCCTGAGTCCAGGGGTTCAAAACCAGCCTGTGCTACTTAGTGAGACCTCGTCTCTACAATCAATAAATAAAATAAAATAAAATAAAATAAAATAAAGTAAGCTGAGCATGGTGGCACACAAACCAGCTACTTGGAAGGCTGAGGCAAAAGGATAGCCTGAGCCCATCAGGTCGAGGCTGCGGTGACCGTGAGTGTGCCACTGTACTCAGCCTGGGTGGCAGAGTGAGACTCCAACTCGAAAAAAGAAAAGAAATAAAATTGGGTTAGGGATTGAATGCCATAATTTTCTCATATAACTTTTTGTAGATATGATTTATTGTAAATTATATACATTTATAATATAATTGTTGAGATGTGTCACTGTTTAATGCATGGCAGAAGAGGGTAGAATAATTAAATAGAGGAAGGAGAGTCGGGCTAACCACACTGCTATAGATTTATAATAGAGTTTATCCTCATTGCAAGTGATGAAAATTCAATTGAAATTGACCTACACAGCAATGATAGAAAATGAATTTATTTGTTATGCAACCAAGACACTTATGGGTAGATTAAATTTAAGGTAGGTTTATCCAGGAGTTAACTTATCTCTCAGTTCTGTCTTTGCATTTTGCCTTCCATACATGGTGTCTTCCAACAATTTTTACCTCACATGCCCCTCGTTAAAACAGTCCCTAGAACACCTCTTAAGAATCCCAGGGAAAAGGCTATTTTTATTTCACTGATTCTGAATATATATCCCTGAGGTGTGTCTCCTGGAACTAATTATAGGGAAAAAAAATCTATATTCAGAATTAGATCTGAATCACATGTCTACCCCTCAAATTCATGGATCACATCAACACTTCAGAAACTCATGAGATAAAAATGGAGAAAGATGTTGATTACACACACCAAAACAATAATGTGAAGGGCAATATTTATCTTATATATAGTAAAAATTAGGTCACCTTTGATGAATGTTCAACATTCCCAGCTACTCAGGAGGCTGAGGCTGGAGGAATTCAAGGCTGCCAAGACCCATGATCATACTACCACACTCCTGCCTGGGATGTAAAACAAGACCCTCTTTCTGAAAAACAAAACAAAACAAAAGTCTATGTCCATATAAGACTCAATATATTAATAGCCGGAAAATATAATCACCACTTTCTAACAAAGATGTCAGATATCAATTTGTTACTGCATCAAAATCTAAATCTTGAGTCTTTATGGGATATATATTCTTCTTCATGAGGTTTGGATACAGTCCTCATTATCTAAATAATTTTTTTTTATCATTTCCACCCCACACATCTACATCAGTGGGGACAAAAAGGTGAAACAAATTCTGAGTAATTAAACAAACAAACAAACACATAGTAACAAGAACAAACACCTTCAGATATGCCACAATTTTTTTCCAAACTAAATGCTTACCTAATAATAGGAAATATGTATGCTCTTGTTCTCTATCTATCATCTGTCTATCTATCATCTCCTTGCTAATACAGACATAAACTCATAGAAGATTTAATTCCTATTTTCACTTCCTTTGCTTAAAACAATTACATGTGATGTGATCTAAAGTCAGAGGCATGAAAAGTACTTTAAGAATGGTCAGATAAAAACCCAAATTAAGGTTCTAGGCTTAAATTATGAGCTACAAGTACATATATCTTATTAAATTTATATAATCTGAAAAAGTTATATACCACTAAATGAGTAACATCTCATTACTCTTCTGCTTAAAATTCTCTAGAGCACTCAACTCATTCCCTGTAAAGGCAACAACTTTACAATGACCCGTAAGTCCTACACAAATTATATCCTTTCACACTTTCTGAATTCCCTTCTCACTCATTCTCTAGTTGCAAAGCCTCCCAGGTCATTTCTCACATTTACCATGCAACCAGTCACTCAGATATTTGCCTGAAATGCTTTCCTCTGGATATCTGCACCACTCCCGCTCTTTTCTTCCATGTCTTTGTTCAAATGGCACCTACTCAGTTAAGCGTGTCTTGAAAATTGAATCTCAGTTTTGGAAATCTTCGACCCTCTTTAATTTTCTCCGTTGTTCTTATAATCATGAACATACTATACATTTGACTTTCCTTCGTATCTTTCTGCTTCCATTATATTGAAGCTTCTCCAAGGTAGAAATTCATTTCTATTCTGAAAACTGCTGTATTTCACTGTGTCTAGAACAGTCCTTGAAAGAATGTTGATGTTCAGTAAACATCTATTTAAGACTATATTATTGATATTTTTTGCAAGCTTTGGAATAATCTATAAATCCCTACATATATTCTCAGAAAATAGAAGGTTATTCAACTGTTATAAACCTTAATTTTGATAAAATGGAAGTCACCTATTTTGCTAAATTTGCATACATCTTATTTGAAATAGATTTAAAACTTTTTAGTGTACAGGATATAACACATACTCAATAATTGTTACTTTACTTTCTTCTCTTTTCCTGTTCCATATATATTAAAAAGCCATCTCTATTGATTATTTAGCATATGACTATTTTAGTTTGCTAGGGTTGCCATAGCTTAGTACCACAAACTGGGTGGCTTAAAACAATAGACATTTATTTGTTCACAGTTTCAGATATTAGAGGTTTTAAATCATGGCGTCTTCAGGGTTTGTTTTTTCTAGATGCTCTGATGAAGTATCTGTTCTGTGCTTATCTCCTAGCTTCTGATGGTTACCAGAAATCTTAGCATTCCTTAGCTTATAGCTTATCACTCCAATTTCTGACTCTATCGTCATGTGTCTTCTTCCCTGTGACTCTCTGTGTCAGAATCTGCTTTCTCTTTTGAAGATAGCAGTCTTGGATATAGAGCTCACTCTAATTTAGTATAACCTCACCTTAAATTAATTATATCTGCAAAGACCTATTTCCAAACAAGGTCACATTCACAAGTACTGGGGATAGGACTTGCATATGTCTTTTTGAGGGACACAATTCAAACTGCTATACTAATCTTCCTTTGCTTATCTCTATTTCTGAATCAATAGTTACTCTCTTAGTATTGCCCCTCTGAGGATGATTGTCCATACACCAAGGATGGTGAAACTAGAAAGTTTAAAAAGTAGGTAAGAAAATTCCTATCTGATATCATCAACCATCAACCAATTTTATATTCAAAAGAACTTGGATTTGATCTGTGGCTATTAGAATTTTTCTCATATTGATATGATAAGTAAACAGATTAAATTTTTCCTTGTAAATTAATTAATTAATTAGCTAATTAATTAAAAGTTGGAGTCTCACTCTGTCACCCAGACTGGAGTGCAGTGGCCGCTCCCGGCCACCGCACCCTCTACCTGCTGGGCTCTGGTGATCCTTCCGCCTCAGCCTTCCGAGTAGCTGGAAATACAGGCGCACGCTACCACGCCCAGCTAATTTCTTTTAAAATTTATTGTAGAGATGAGGTCTTACCAAGTTGCCCAGGTGGGTCTCGAACCCGCGGGCTCAGGCAATCCACTCACCTCAGCCTCCCAAAGAGCTGGGATTACAGGCTCAGTTACTGAGCCCAATGTCTTATAAATTTAAATATTACACATCACGCAAATAAAATATGGTATATGTAAATATTAAGCTTCTCAAAGAAATGTAAATTAAAACCATCTTGATATAACTTCTTTAAGTCAACAAAATGATTAAAAATAAAAAAAAACCACAATCTGTCATATTATGTAATCTTCTCTTATAAATCAGTCGGGCGTGGTAGCAGACGCCTGTAATTCCGGCTACTCGGAAGGCTGAGGCGGAAGGATCACCTGAGCCCAGCAAGTCGAGGCTGTGGTGACCCTGAGCGTGCCACTGCACTCCAGTCTGGGCGACAGAGTGAGACTCCAACTCAAAAAAAAAAAAAAAAATTAGAATGAATTTTCTGAAAATCAATTTGAAAATACACATTGAGAGCTTTACAATAGGAATCTATCCTAACGATGTACCTCCAAATTTCCCCAATGGCACAAAGTATTGCAGCTTGATTTTAGTAGTGAAAATGTAGAAACAACTTAAATATTAAAAAAATAAGAGACTGGTTATATAACTTGAGTTCAGATCTTATGGAATGCTATTATGAAGGTAGAAATTTTGTTTGTGGGTGCTTTATTTCAAACTGTTTAATTTTCTGATTTTAAATATACTATAACCTCACACAAAATATAAGTATGACATGGTGTCTAATATAGAGATAGAAAAATTTCATAGTCCCAAGTTCAGAAGTACTCACAGTGAACATAGGAGAAAATGGAAATGTTTAATGATAATAGCAGTTCTTGTTTGGTCATTCAAGTTTATTGCTTGTGGCGGAAAAGCATACCTGAAGAGTGGACATTGACTCACGCAGAATTTAAATGTTTCCTTCTAAACTTCTAGGAGCTGCTGTTTTAATTTAAATATATTGTTTTAGCTTCACAGCTATTTCTTTTAGAAGTCAGATGAGGGATTCTACATCGCAACCAACCTGAGCAGGACCATCAAAGTAGGCTGCATTTTGTTTATCAGTTTGTTCACTTTGTTTCGAGTGTTGAGTGAGTTTATGTTAGAAAATTTGGAAAGCGCATACATTTATGAAGAAACAGGGAAAAATGATTTTGATCCTTACAATTCAGATAAAGCAATGTCATAATTTTTTTGTATCTTTTTCATCTTTTGTTCTCATAGGCTTTTGTTTTATTTTCTTATTCTTTTTCTTTTTTTAAGTTGAAGGCTCACTCTGTCACCCAGGTTGGTGTGCAGTGACACATTCATGGCCACTGCAGTCTTTACCCGCTGAACTCAGGCAGTCCTCCCCTAGTTCTTGTATTACCAAGATTACCCTTCTAAACTGTTAATGTCCTGTCATTTCTACTTAATATCATGGACTAGGAATCTTTCTGACTTATAACAAGTTCACTATACCATACTCGGGTCTAAAATAATTTCCAAAGAGATTAAAATGTAAAATTCCAAAAAGCTAGAAAAAGCACGGTCATGTGCATTTTGACATGCATATTGAATAAATAGGCATAATTAAATAAAACAAATACACAACATAAACAGTTAAGTAGTTCAAAGAGTATCCATAAAAATGTTTTTCCTGGCCGGGCTCGGTGGCTCAGCCTGTAATCCCAACGCTTTGGGAGGCCAAGGTGTGTAGATTGCCTGAGCCTGCAGGTTCAAGATCCGCCTGGGCAACTTGGCGAGACCTCATCTCTACAATAAATAAAAAAATTAGCCGAGCATGGTAGTGCGCGCCTGTAGTTCCAGCTACTTGGAAGGCTGAGGTGGAAGGATAGCCAGAGCCCAGCAGGTAGAGGGTGCGGTGGCCGGGAGCGGCCACTGCACTCCAGTCTGGGTGATAGAGTGAGACTCCAACTCAAACAAAACAAGCAAACAAACAAAAAAATGTTTTTCTTTATGGTACCTATAGTTAGAGAATGACTTAAAGAAAACACTAAATATCCATACATGGATAGTGCTTAATCAATTATATAATACAATAAATATATTGTAGATAATTTTATAATGGCAATGAAACATCCTCAAAATATATATTGCTGCTTGAAAATTTCTGATTGAAAAATAGCATATACAGTTTGGTGTTACCTTAAAATATGGGTTTAAAATGTATATGTACCCTTCAATCACTATTTTCTTTCATCTTTAAGTGATTATGACTTCATTCTGCTTGGCTTTACAGTTCTGATCCTTTTCTTCACTTTTGGACCTTATCAAACTTATCTCATTGGTATTGGCCATTCCCCTTCTTCTGGCTCTCCCTGTTAGGAATTATCCTGTCAATCATATCAATCCACAATCACATTTGTGAGCCCTACCAGGTCCTTAGCCTATCTGCTTGGCACTCCTTTCAGACTTGCTTTAATTTGTTCAGAAAGTTATATTTCTAAGAATTTAATTATTTTCAGGAGAATTTATTTAATGAGACTGGACTAACACTTAGTTATCACTACCAACAGTATCTGTGTAACATAGTTATTCAGACCATATTTTAATTAAGGAAAACATTGCAGCAGTCATCTCAAATTCTACATAAATGCCCAAACAAATTAAATGCTCCAATTCAATAGTTTGTGACATTTATGTTGTGTTTTGCAAACTTCTCCTTTCAGAAATTAGAGAATTCCTGGTTTATGAGATAGCTGATAAAAGTCACTAAGAGGACATTTTATAAGAACTCCTTCAATGGTATGTTTAGTCATGAGTCCAATCAGTATAGTAGACATCTTTCAATAACTTTCTATTAATGTGTATGTTTATTTAAAATTGAACTTTGTTAGGTACAAAAAACAAAAACATTATTCTTTTAATATCTATATTGCCTTCCCTGACTCCCAACACAGCTCACATCTTTTTGAATTATTTTGTTATCAAGGACTAATCTAATTTTTTAGCTTTCAAAATGTCAACTTGATCTTAAACAAGGCTTGTCTCTTATTTACCTTAAAGTTTCTCCACAATGAGACAGATTCAGACTATAGAAGAGAATGAGTGTGTGATTGTACTTTTTAAACTATTTTATCTGATCCATTCCTTCTTCCCTATTCAATATTCTGTCCATGGATTGTTTGTGACTTGAGAGAAGTGCTCTCTTGCAAAGAGAGTGGTAGAAGCAGAAAAGATCTTATTCACTGCTGCTGCTGTAATTTGGCATTGGTGTATTTAGAGTGTGGATTTAGCCTAATCTTTCTCTCTCTCTCTCTCTCAAACTTTTTTACATTTTTCTGCTGAAGAAATAATGTATGTATGCCACAACCATCAATAACTATTAAAATCACCACCTAATGGTTAATGGATAATTTATAAAGAATTTATCTGGCTGACAACATGAAACCACTGATCAATCTTAACATCTGTAAAATCAGAAAAAAAAAAAAAACCCAAGCATTTTATGCCTTCTGATATGTTAGAATAAAAAGTATACAATATCATCTATGCAGTATATATGAAAAAATTGGACTTGACTTTTATCTGGCTCTTGCTTAGTTTAGCTATTTATTTATTTATCTATTTATTTGTTTATTTTTCAGTAGAACCTCTATAATCATAAAATTTACCATCCTGGTGCACATTCTCATTTGTTATTTTATTTTGGTGATTATTAGTTCCCTTTATACTAAATCTTAAAACATAAACTATAGTTCAGTGTGTCATGTGTCAGCCTAGGAATCTGAATTTTAAGAAATTTTAAGGTATTTTTTTCATGCATTTGTGTAATTGACTTTATTTTGGAAAATGTTGCCTTAAGCACTCTCTCTTAAATGAAATGTATTTGGTTACATTGCTTTGCATTTCTTATATTACATTTTCCATCCTTAAATGTGTCCATCTTGTTTTAATACTCATCTCAGCATGCTTTCATCTTTCTGGTACCCAAATGCCAGAACACCCAATTCATATTTCAGATTATCTTTCTCTGTGGTCATTTAGAGTTAGACCATCATCAGTCTTCTCTTAATATAATGCTTTTTAATACATAGTATAATGTTATGTTGTCCCAAAAGTCATGTCAAACTATAGATTCAGGGTATATTTGATGTTCATTATAACTTTTGGATTTCATTCAAAATGACTGTTCTTTATGTTCCACGTTCCTTAGGACATTGCATTTCACATTATTGGTCTCCTGATGCATGAATATGCATTTTCCAGGTTAAGTATTTTTAGAGAGCTCAGGCTCTATAGAGAAAGAGTTGTTCCATACTATTAGCAACACTGATCACATGAAAACTGTATCTAGGTGCTATTCCTGTAGTTTAAAGTGCTTGTTTTACTTCTGGTTTTTTTTTCCCTGCAATTGACAATCAATGTTTAACAACTTGATTAATCAAAATACCATAACAATTGATGATGTTCTCAAATGTTTCACTGATTATATTCTAAAACTCTTATAAGCATATTTTCATTTAATATTTGAAGCTCAGTGAATGTGACAAACACAGAGGCTTTTAGAGAGCTTTCTTTTAAAGAACTTACAAGTGTATCATTAAAGTATTTAAACAAACCATACAATATATTCATTATTAATTTTTTATTTAATTATGAGCAGAAGTTTTACTTTGACTGGATTAAATACTTCTCAGACAATATCCTGCTATAAATATTTTCTTTGTGCTCAAGATGATAAGTTGCATTTGGTCTATTAAAATACGAAATCTCACAGACTAGTTGAGTCATAGCCTTGATCAGAGAAATTGCTAGCATTAATTTGCCCTTTATAGAGAACATTTAGGAACCTTTGATTTATTGACTAATTAATGAACATTTGCACATGTGAAAATTAAAGCAATTTTATTTCTTATGGCACTTGATATCAATGAGACTATACTGACTTTCTGAGGGATACTTAACCAATTAGTTTGTTTTTCAGTCTCTAATTATTTCATTTGCAGACTTAAAAAAATAATTATCACTGGATTTTGTTTAATGAGGTTGATCTACTTCCATATCATGTAAATCTGTGGTAAGAAAAGTCCTTTTTTAATTGATTCTGTTTTTGATATTTAAATCTAGATCTGCAATCCTTATTTTATTTTGCCTTTTACATTTTGCTTTCAAAATTTTACTCTAACGGCACCAAGAATCATCATTTAAACCAGTCAACATGGTACTCTATTAAAATCTTTCCTTTACACAACCTGTCCCTATGAATAGCAGATAAAACCCATGTAAGAAATAACAAAACTCTCTGTACATTAGTTGGTTAATGATTGTGAATTTCTCAGCAGGTCATTTACACTGACAAAGAACAAACATTTGAAATTGTATTATTTTAGGTTATTTTATTTTTCCCCATGTGTATCCTTATTACATGAAGGGTAATTAAACTAAATAGCAAAATGTAGCCTGTGTTTGTGTCCATCACACAGTTAGTGCTCAGTGAATATGTGTTGAATATTGCTTCAAATTCTTTAAAACTATTATCAAGAATAACCATGAGTATAAACACTACTGGCTTTAACACATTTATAATTTATCTGCCAGTAGTTCACCTATGTATTCATCCAAGGAGTATTTATTGACGTTTACTATGAGCTAAGACACTGTTCAAGATGTAGGTAAAGCAAGCAGCTAAACTTCCCACTCTTTAGGAGCTCTCATTTTAAGACTTCAGCAATGGATATGTCATTTAAAACTGGATTTGTACCATCCCTGCCATCATGGAACGTAGGCTCTAAACACACCAAAAAACATGCAGCGAGATATTAGCCCCAAGCATGTAATTAACATTTCAATGAAGTTATCTATAATATTTATTGGTTAGCCTAACTCTGTATTGACCATTGTAATGTTAATTTAATTTGTGGACCAGGATCAGGATAATTTTAGTCAAATAAAATGTTTCACTTCTACATTCACTTAATGATAGTCTACTTCTATTTCTTTTATGAATGTTGGGAGAAAACATTCTGAGTTACTGTAATTCTGAGCAGACAAGGTAACTTCAGTGGTCCTTCTCATTTCAGTAGGATCCTAATCACAAAGTATGGTTCAGTGACCTCAGGACCTCTGGCATCTATTTCCTCCATATGGGTCACAGTCAATTTTTAAAAAGTTTTTAGAAATGGGGTCTCATTATGTTCCCCAAGTTGGCCTCAAACTCCTGGGCTCAAGCATTCCTTCTGCTTCAGCATCTTGAGTAGCTGGTAGCTAGGATTATGAATGTGAACCACTATGTCCAGTAATAGTCTAATTTCAGTTTATATTTCTCATAAAAATACTTAATCGTGTAACTATTGGGAAACAGTTTACCTACCTTTTTTTTAGTCATTAAAAATGAAACGTCATAGAATGGATTATTTGGTGAAAATATTCACCTCTTAGGTGAATGTGGAGACTTTTAGTGGTCACAAACACATACAAAAAAACATTGAGAACAACTTCCAAATAAAAATATTTATGAATACAATAACTTGGCTCTAATTCTCTCATTTAATGAAATTAATATACATCAAAAGATCAAGAGAACTTTCATTCTATGAATAATTCTTCCCTTGCTGTAGGCATGTTTATATTTCAACACATTATTTCTTCTTTCTTGCTTTAAATGCAGCATGAATAAAAGCAGAATGAACTTTAGTTAAAAAAAAGTCTCATTGTCTTTCTTTACTGTTTCTTTCTGAGATTACATTTTTTTAAAGTAATGATGTCATATATATATTTTTTCTCTTATCATCTTTTCAACATTCCTGTTGACTTCTAAAAATGTCTCTCAGGTCAGTCTTCCAGCTTACTAATTCATTTTCTGACTTCATTTATTGTGCTAATTATTCTTTACTCTAATTCTTACTCTACTTAGAATACTTCTACTTAAAAAGGTCTTACTCCTGTTTTGAGGATCATTATCAAGCCTATTTTAAAACTGTCGTCTGTTTCTTTCAATAATTCTGCTGCATGTGTTCGATATTGTTCAGATTGTATTTGTTTGCTTGTTAAACAGGGATTGTCCTCCTCTGGTATATAAAATGTTTCCTGAGGGAATGCAGCTTCTATTTCACAATGTACATTAAATAATGATAAAAGATCAAGCTCTAGTTTTCACTCTTACCTGTGAGTTTAAGAGGAGGAATGGGAAGGATGCTGGTCATGAAGGGCTGTGGGCAACACTGAAGCACTGTTATTACCCTTGCATATTGACCACGTCAGAGACTCACTTTTAAATCCTTCATCTGTGAGGAGTTATCTATCAAAAATTTATGAAGCAGTAGTGTTGGGCAGAGACAATCTTTTAAAGATATAATCAACAAGCCATGGTGGTTGAAGGGTAAGAAAGTAGAGGAGTAAACAAATGTCTCAGGGAGGTTGCCTTCACCTATTTTTATCAGATTCTTTCATCAGCAAGACTTCTCCTGTTGTAATATTGTCCCAGCGACACACTTCAGCCTGGACTGCTTTCTGTTTCTGATGCAAAGGAGCAGGCTTCAATCCTTCTAAGGCAATATGAGGGAGACACAAGAACAGAAATTAAAAACTTTTCTCTATTTTAGACTGAATGTTTGTGTCTCACCAAATTCACATGTTGAATCCCTGACCCCCAGTGTGACTATGTTTGAAGATAAGTCCTTTAAGTAAGTAATTAAATTAAGTCAAAAGAAAATAGGGTCCCGATCTAATGAAACTAGTGTTCTCATATAAACAAACACCACCTTTCCCCTCCCCCTCTTTTTCCTCAAGACCACAAAAAAGACGAGGTCATGTGAGTACACAGCAAGAAGAGGACCATCTGCAAGTTAGGAAGGGAACCATCACCAGAAACTGAGTCAGCCAGCACCTTGATCTTAGATTTCCTAGCCCCCAGTACTGTGAGAAATAAATTTCTGTTGTTTAAGCCACCCAGTCTGTGAAATTTTGTTATGGCAGCTCAAGATGACTTCCAACCCTGTTTTCCAACCCAGACTGCCACCAACACCAGCTCCTAACAGACTTTGCTCTTTCTAGTGGCTTATTTTTTATGTTCCTTTCTCAAATTCATGCTTCATCCCTGCATTTATAGCAAGTTGCTCTAGGGAAGGTAGCCAGCTGTATAGGCTAGTTCTCCATCTTGTCAGTGCCCTTTGCTTTCAAAGCAACAGCATCTTGTGCTTTCTCCACATGCATAATGGTGAAGATCATATGGTCTTAATAAATTATTGAGTGCAGTGATTAAATATGCTTTCGTTCCTGTCAGAAGCAAACATTTCAGCTACCCACGGACTTCAGGGTGCTCTTAAAAGCTCTGGCCAGCATGATTTTTGTACTTGTTATTATCCTGATTAGGAGGATGGTTGGTATTTGTTTATCTTCCTGAGAAAGACCATCTTATTTAAGCACCATCTGTGAAAAACATTCTGAAAACTATAAATTATTCTTCAAGTGTTTGTGTACAAAGGGACAATATGAATTTTATAACATAATTGCTACAAATACAATTGTGACATGAAAAGTTGGAATTTTAAACATAAACTTCTGACGTTTCATTTGGTTATCAAGATCAACTATAATGCTTTGTCAAAGTTCTAATTCCTAATGGCTTGCTTGCATAATAGTCACTTGGTGAAAAATATATATTTTTAAAATTTTTATGCCACATTCTTATTTTTGTATATCCTTAAGGATACATCAATGTACTCTTTTTCTACAATCTTTAGATTGCAAATATAAGTCCTTCTCTGGAGGTATGTGTATGTGATATGAATATTTAAACCAATATTATTCAGAACGAACACTCATGTTAGTTCAACATAAATACGAGATACCACGCTTGGGCCAGTATTTATGGTAATGCTGATGATTATAATTACTATGCATTGATTAACATTTATGTATTCACTAAAAAATACTCACTGACCAGTTCCTATGTGTCATACTTGTGTGTTTTGTTTTGTTTTTGTCTGTTGTTTTTTGTTAGTGGATGGAGCAAGTGCCTATTTCATCTCCTATTTTCAAAAACCCATTTAATATATTCTTGGATAGAGGACATATCAGAAATTAAATTGATAAGAACAGCTACTATGCTTGATCTTAGCCAAAAGGATGAGAAGCGATGTGTCATACATTTTTTTCGTCAGTGTATTGAATATGAAAATGTATAAGTTACAGAAACTTGCTTTCTGTGGGCAAAGAGCAAGATTCATTTATGTGGAGGGGACCATGTATACAACAATTATACAAGGTTCTTATTATTTTAAATTAAGTAAAAATTGGAGATATTGAAATTATATTCAGAGAATAATCAAGACACAAAAGATGTGTGCTTTGACAGAGAAGTCGTGTGCAAAACTCTTTTCAGAAGAACTAGTAAACTGTAACACAGACTGTCATATGCTAATGGAGAAAAAGGAAGAGACAATGAGTGATAGGAGGGAAGGAACAAAAGAATGAAATGAAGGAAGGAAAGCAGAAAAGAAAAAAGAGAGAAGGGAATGAATGAGAAAGACAGAAGTAAAAAGATGAACATGAAAGAAAGGTGGGAAGAAATAAAATAATGAAAGAAAAAGGAGACGAGAGAAAGAAAAGGAAGGAAGGGAGGAAGGAAGGAAGTAAAAGGAAGAATATGGAGTATCTGGGAACATTGAGACGTTTCATGTGCAGAGATAATAAAGATTATGGTAGAAAGATTTCTCTGCATGTAAGAGGAGTTATAGACATGGTATCATTATGGTTAAGGTCTAGAAAAAAATGTAACTAATTAAGTCATAAGTGGTCTTAAAAATGGCAAGTCAAGATGTAAAACTATGTGCCTGAAATCATGGAATTCTCTTAAGTGGAGTAGTAAGTTGGAAGGTAAAGTTAGTAGAACTTGCTTGAGAAGATAAGTGAGGAACCTCAGTGTTTTCTTGGATTAGTTTGTGCTGTAATGGCAAAACGGCACATATCCGTAAATGACATTTGTGACTCTTTGTTCTACACCCAAGCTAGACATAGTGAAGGGTAGGATTGGAAGTACAATTTAAATAGCAAGCTGTGAAAATTATTGTATACATTGGTCAATTTATAGCATCCCATCTACTGTGTGCATCTCACTTTCAAGAATAAGCTTCAAAAATAATAGGCCTACCATTCTGTAAGTGAAAAAATTATGTGCACATTTAGCTAGCCTCTGAAATACATGAATAGCAAATGTGTCTAAAATACATTAAATTAATTTGCACAATCAAGAAAAAACATGATAAATCCAAAACAGATTCACTTCCAACAAGTAAATTGAGTACCCACAATTTTAAAATGTTATTCAATTTAATACCTATCTTGTAGGGGTGGTTATAATAATTACGTTTGTTGATATATGTAGGGAAATTCAAATTTTGCCTAATACACGGTAAGTACTTAAAATATAACTCCTTTATGTTTAAAATCTTAAAAACTGACAGTTTAGATCCCTTTGTCTTGTGGATGCTAAGCTTTTGCTCAGAAACAAATATTTGCTCTCCAAGAGTAGAGATATTTGTCTAAGTTTCAGAAAACTCATTTCTTTCACTGCTCTCTTCAGTTTCCAGTCTTCTCCCACATTCAAACTGATAACTACTAGATTCAAACTTGTGATAGATGTGAAAATTATCTTCCTGCTAGAGGTAATATCTGCCTTGTCTGGCAAAACTAATTTTCTTGCTTGAGTCAGTGGTTAGATATGCCTGAAAGTTCTCTCTTACCTTTGAAGGGAGGTTTGCTTCTCAAACTTCTAAATCTCCAAACAGCTCACATTCATTACTCATATAAAGATATCTATATCTACCTGCCATTAATATGACTTTACTGTGAGCATCCTGAATGACTGAGGAATCTGGAATTGCCCCTCCTGGTTTCTAAGCCTCAGCTTCTGCATAGAACAGGTTTCTATCTCATTTTCCCCCCAGTGGCAGAATGGATTAGGCACAGGCTCACAGTGATCATGCTAGGATAGGTATTCTTGTCTTAACCATTTAAATCACTACTTCATTCAAACAAATGCTCAAAGATCCAGTTATCCTCGTCACCCATTTCCTAGCTTTTATTATCCTGGTAAATCACAAGTTCAAAAGCTGCAGTAAGTTATTTATTTATTTATTTCTCCTCCTTAAAGTCTATACCCTCTGAAGGACTTAGTAAGTTTGTGTGAGGGGGCGAGGGGAAGGAGAGGGTACATAAGTTATAAGCCTCTAACTTCACCTTCTTTAGATCTAATATCCTACCTTTCATCTCTGCATGTCTATTAGAACAAAGTTTGTTGGTAAATGCTATAGGAGCATTTCTTAGTATCCCTCCACCACCAATATCCATCCCCACCCTACACGCACTCACTAACATCTTATTTATTGGCAAGAATATAGTTAGGTAACTAGTTTTCTAACTAAACATAAAGATATCTATATCTATCTGCCGTTAATATGAATTTACTGTGCGCATCACCTACATGCTTTCCTCTGGATAATATAACATTTGAATTTTTCCATGCCAACAAATAGAGATCTACATTGTCATATACATTACTTAAACATATTTCTATTCTTTAATCCCATCATTGATAGGATTATGCATTTGTGATTTTGTAAGCAATCTGATTGTGTTGAGAACTGGTTTTCATTATTAAACTCTTTCAAAGAGTACAGCCAGAAATGTTTTTGTACATACATTTTTTTATCCGTTCAAATTTTTTATTTAAGGTATATTAAAAGATTAAGAACATTTAATAGTGAAGTATATACTGCTAAATTTTCTTCACAAAGTGTATATCAAGTTATATTCCTAATAGTAATGAATGCTATCAATCTTTTAAAATCTTGACAAGATTGGTATATCTTAAACTTTGAGGAAAGAGCATTGTTGGGCAATTAAAAGAAAAAAATAGTAGATAGATGGAGAGAGAGAGAGAGAGAGAGAGACTGACTTGTATATCTGTAACTCCCAAGAGTTCAGGTTGGTTCAAGAAATTCAAAATTGCTGGATAAAATACTTGGTATAGTCATATAATAGAAAATTACTTGACAATAAAAGGAATGAATTATAGATAAATGCTACAAGATGGACAAACGTTGAAAACATTATGCCAAGTGATAAAATATACTCACATTAGAGTACATATTGTATGATTTTATTTATACAAAATCTACACCATAGGAGTATCTAAAGAGATAGAAAAATTAATAGATGCTTTGGATAAGTGGGGGCTCAATATAAAGTGATAAAAATGTTCTAAAATTAGATTTTGGTCTTTTAAAAATAACTTTGTGAATATATTAAACACCATTGAATTGCACACTTTCGACAGGTAAACTATGGTATGTGAATTATACTCAGCAAAGTTGTCGGAAATATTTTGTTTTGAATGGGTTATTTATCACTCTGAGTTGTGATTTTGTTTTTTAAACTTTATCTCTCTCCCTTTAAAATCTAAGGTCTTGGACAGAAGAAACTGCCTTGATTCTATTAATTTTTTGCTTCCAACATCCAGTAGAGTTTTGTATAAAGTGTCAGTTTTTTATATTTGGTTGAGTTTTGTTGTTGTTGTTGTTAATGAGTGCCATATTAAAAAAAGAATGCCACTAGCAAGTAGGAAGGTGAGGTAGTGGACTAGGTTCTCAGTAAAGAGTAAATAAGTTGAGATTTAAACATATATATTGCACATAAAGCTAAGTTGTTCAACTGAAATTTTAATCATGAATTTCGATATCAAAAAAGGACTAAGAATAGTGAATTCTTCTTAAAGACTGGTTGAAGTTTTAAAAAAAAACTTATGCATAGACAACAGAGAGAAAAAAGGCATATTTGGACTCTGCAATATGTTTTAATGAGAAAACAGAATTATATTTAATTCTATATTCATGATTTAACTAGAAGGATCCAATGGCATATCATAAACGATTAAATAATTGTGATTGAAGTACTAAACTACTGATATGTATTGTCTTGGTCATTAATAATGCTCTATTTAAAATAGTTCAGCTCTTGAACTTGTGATATTAAGAGATTCAATCCTAGACCACTGATTGACTTAGAACAAATCAACTTTTTCAAGTTGCCTAAACTTGTCTGAAAGTGACAGCCACATTGGTGAAAGGTAATAATATTTACATGGAGTAGTTGCCTTGAAGATTCATTGTAGAACCTTCATGCATTCTATTCATTATTTGAATCAACAGTAGTAAAGTTAGAAAAAAGTCACAGCATCTTTTTTTATTAGCATATCTTAGTCTTACCCATGTCTTAAACATATTTCTCTTCTTTAATCCTATTACACTCCTTACTGAATGTTTTTCAACATGGCTTGGATCTGCATAATTTGGAGCAAAGTCTTGAAATGGCTGCATTGCTAAATAATATTTTTCACTTGATCTATTGAAAAAATAACTTACAGTTAGAATAAAGTAAGAATGTATATTCATGAGAAATGGAACACTTGAATATATGTATCAAATTAGCTTAGCATATTTTAAGTGAATAAAACACATACCAAAGCAGATTCTTATTCAGTGTCATTATGGGCTTACCACATGCTTTGACTTACATTAAGCATTTACATACATTATTTTGTTTAATCCCACAAGACTCCAGTAAATTATATATTTCAGATAAGAGAAAGAAACGGAAAGGTTAGAGGAACTACAATATCACACATTTATTAGGTGTTGTGTCTAAGAACCTAAGCCAGATCTTCTGATTCTGAAGCCCATGTCTTGCCAATAATTCATTTGAAAGGTTAGCTAGAAAGGTGTCTTGAATTTCAAAGGGATTTGGAGATTGCGACCTACAGAATTGAAAGAGTTATAGCCCTTGGATGAAACCAGATGGGAGACATTATTGCAGGTAAAATTCATTGAAGAATATAGAATCATGTGGCAAAACACACAACATTTGTTAGCTTTGATATGTGTGTATATATCAACTATATAGATGTATAAATTAAATAATGGACACTTTTTAATGTCTCAATCTTCAAAAGAATCCTTACAAATGTAATTTTATATTATATTCTACATTTGGTATGAAACAGATAGGTGGTATTTTAATAAATTCCCAAAGCCCAGAAGAAGACTCATTTCGTTATGAGTGAGCAGGTACCTATACCTTCCTTAAATAAGGCTAGCAAACAAGGGACTACATGTAGCAGAGCCCATAGCACCTTGGCAGTTTTGCACAGGTTTCAAAAACCCAGTAACTTCCTTTTGGTCTTTCTAAAAGACAAACACTTTGCAGAAAAACTGTGCAGTAAGGGAAACTATCAAAAATCATTCTTGTAGAACAGTGAAGCAGTGAGGCAAACACTATCTCCCTCGTGATTTTACAGTCTGTAATAGAAATTAACAGTGCCATCTGCAGCCCGATTATGCACTTTAAGATCTCTGCATGCTTTATGATATGCATTATGGTATACAGCAGCAATTTTTGCAAAGCTAGGCACAGTTATATTCATTTCCAGAAAATTAAAATATCCTAAGGATATAAAGAATACTAAGACAGAGGTGGGGGGAGAGTCGTAAGAGCATAAGAAAACCTTCTTCATCTGGGTTTATCTGACATTCTCTAAGCCACTGACGTCAATTCTCTCTAGTTCTTTCCTACAATCCTCACTAACTTTAGAAATAAATTTTGTGCTGCTAAACTAAATTATATTGTCTGCTTCAATGGTCTCAGTTAGCGATTTATTCCATATGTTCATCATCTTTGTGTAAAATGAGTCTCCTTAAATTTTCTATTATTTGCTCTTAAGCTTACTAATTATTGAAGATGGCGCCAAACTTAGAATAGCTAGAAAAAGAGGAAAGTGCTTGTTAGTTCTGTCAATTATTCACAACGTGACACATAGATAGGAAAAACACAAGGGATTTTCTTTGATACTTAGTTTAAAATCAATGAATTAGTTAATTTGGCTTACCAATTATGCCAGAAGCATTTTGATCTTCAGTGTTCATCTATGATGCAGAATAGTGTAGATATTTAGAAATCAAAGCAGAAACAGGTTTGTCAGAGTACAGCACTACTGTTTTCCATGAGTATATCACAAAACACCGTAAAGTCGATTTTGTTCAACATTTCCAATTCAAAAGGGAAAATGTAAATATATACTACAGAGTATGTCTATGTAAAACCATTTGTTTTACTGAGAATGGGGGGAAATTAGCACTTATTGGGCTCCCACTCTATAAGCACTTGATAGTCATTCCCACATTTAGTTTATTTAAAACTCATAATTCTCCCAGGTAAAATTATCAACCTCCATTTTCCCAATGAGGAAAACGGAGACTCCAGAGATTTAGTAATATCTTGCTATAATATTCATTACCTCATTGATCAGCAATGTGATTTCATTACCTTTAAGTGAAATCTTATCTATCACTCTGTACTCAAACTTTCCTGAAGTTTCAAACCTAGTGAAAGGGAATTATCTTCTGTGATGAAGGTAATTCTTTGGACATGGGTATTTATGAGGGTATATGCTATTAGCTAAGGCTTGCAAATCATGTACCTAAGATTACATAACTAGCAAGGACTAGCCAAGATTCAGTAGCAATTGTCAACTTGATCAGAAATTATAGTAATCAGAAAAAATCATGGAACTATACATTAACGAAAACATTTTCTTTATACTTTCAAAGGAAGTATCAAAATTATATTTGAGATTTTACAAATGCAAAGAATGAAGTAACTATAGATATTAAATTAATGGCAAGCCTCCAATAATCAAATTATCAATTTCTACATTAACCTTCCAAATTCCAGACAAAAACTCTAACATTTGTGTCTTAATAGCTACTCATTTGCAGTTAAATGCTATCTTGAGAGCAGACTGTTTTCTAAATATAGGATATTTGCTATTGCTGATGTATAATATTGTGATACAGAAATGATTTTTATTGAAAATAACTTCATGTGATTGATATTATTATTTCAAAATTTTAAAATGAGGAAATAAATTCAGATGCAATAAATAAAATTGCTCAGGGGGCTATTAAGAGTAAAAGGTAATTCTTGAATTTGAGTCCAGGTAGAGTTGCTTCTGAAAGCAGCCTGTCTTTTCATTACATATCTAGTTCCTTTGCTTATAATTGACTAAAATTTTACTAATTTGGCCTGTATAAGTTTCCCCATCTTTTGTTCAGAAGAATGAGAGTTAAATATTCTAGAAGTATGAGAATCATGTATGGTGTTTTTCAAGTATACAACTTTTACTTTGTTGAAATATAAATTCATAAATGTGGATTTTTAAGTATTTTAACTTTTGTCTTGTAACATTAAACTGTTTGTAAAATCAGCAGTTCCAGCTCTGAGAAAAGTATGTGATATTTTTCCTAATGCTGTCGAACTATTAATACAGAAAAAATTCATGCTAATTGGAACAAACTATTAATCATTTATATTCTATTTTACTCCTCTTTATTTTTTAATTAAGGTATATTTTTGTATTCAATGGAATGTAGAGATATTAAGAATCTAGTCTGGTTTGTTTTAACAATTTTACTCACACAAAACAATATATAAAATAGTTCAATAACCCAAAAGGTTTCTCACACTAATTTTTCAAAAAAATTTGCACCATCATTCACTCCTTACTCAAGACACAACTACTTTCTCATTTTTATCACCCTAGATTAGTTTAACTTATTCTTCATGTGAACATAAATCATTCAGCGTGTAGCCCTTTATGTCCGGCTTCTTTTACTTAGTATAATATTTTGAATAATTTCATATGTCAATAAGTTGTTACTTTTTATTGTTGAACAATTTTTTATTGGATGAATGGAATGCACTATCATTTGTTTATTAATTCTTTTTTCACTATTTCCAAGCTCAGGATATTATGAATGAGATGTCTAAAGACAATTTTATACAAGTCATTTTGTGGATATAGGTTTGACTTTTGCAAGCAAATACCCAGGAATGGAATTACTGTGTTACAGAGTATGTGTATGTTAAGTTTTAATAGAAATTTCCACATACTTTCTCAAAATAGTTTTGCTACTTAACTCCCCACCAGTACTGTATGAGAGTTCTAGTTGAACCATATATTCACCAACATTTGGGATTTTCAATCTGTTCTTCTGAGGAAGGAAGAGTTTAATCAATCTGGTAGGTATTTACTGATACTTTGTTGTTATTTAAATTTGCATTTTCTTGATGACTAAGACTTTTGAGAATTTCATGTGCTTATTATTCATTTGTCTGTCTTTATTTTGTATTGGACTTTTCTTATATATAATTAATTTTTAAGACGTGGGGTACAATTCAGGATTACGTATACAAGTGGACATAATACATGTATAGTTTGGGCCTCACTTTGGTCCCCATTTTGCCTGGTTTGAGATCAGGTATCCATACTGATGTGTTTCTCACTCCCCACCCTGGCAGTATTCCGCGACTGCCAGTCCCTTTCTTACAGTATTATGGTAAATGTTCAGGGTCAGTTTATGAATGAAAACATGTGGTACTCTGTTCTTGTTTCTGTGATATGTCACTGAGTATCATAGACTCTAAATCCATCCAAGTTGCTGTGAAGTTCATATGTTTGTCCTCCTTTATGGCTGCGTAATATTCCATTGTGAATATGTACCACATTTTTGAAAATCCAGTCCTATGTTGATGGGCAGTGTGGTTGGTTCTATATTTTTGCTATTGTGAAAAGTGCTGCAATAAACATGCATGCACACATATCTTTTTTGTATAATGCTTTGAATTCCTCTGGGTATATTCCCAGTAGGGAGATTGCTGGGTTGTATGGAAGGCCAATTTCTAGTTCTTTTAGTGTATTGAACTTTTCATTACAGATTTTTAGATGTTCTTTACATTCTCTACAAGCACATAAGTTTCTATAGATCTGTATCATACTATATATGTATTTCTCACAGTATGTTGCTTGATTTTTCACTTTCTTAATGATGCTGCTTTTTGCAAAAATGTTTAATTTGATGAAATCCAATTTATCATTTTGTTTTCTTTGATTGTGCCTTTTGAATTATAATTAATCTCTGTTTTCCACAAAGTTATCCATGTTTTCTATTGTAAGCTATCTATTTCTAATTCACATTTATGTACGTAACACATTTTAAGTTAATTTTCATAGGGATAAAATAAAGATAAAGATTTATTTTCCCCCCACAAGGATATTCAGTTGATTCAAAACCATTTGTAAAACAGCCCATTTTTCTTCACTGATTGCTTTGGCATCCTGTTTGAAAATAAATTGACCATATATGTAGAGATTAATTTCAAGATTCTGTATTCTGATACATTAATATATTGGTCTATCCTTAATACAATGTCATCCTCTTTGATTTCAGTAGCTTTATTGAAACTTGTTTTGTGTTTTTTTGATTATTTGCTTTTAATATACATTCTAGAAGGATTACATACATTTCTTCAAAAAAATCTGTTGATTGTATTAAATCTATTAAAAAGTGACTAAAATAAATACATGAAATATATTGAGACTTCCAATTTTTGAAATTTTTTATTATTCCATTTATCTTTATTTTTTAAAAAACATTTTCCCAGCAATATTTCAGAATTTTCAATTTAAAACCCCATTTCCTTGAACTAGAAATTGACCTTCCAGCTGGACTTGGTGGCTCAGCCTGTAATTCCAGCACTTTGGGAGGCCCAGGTGAGTGGATTGCCTGAGCCTGCGGGTTTGAGACCCACCTGGGCAACTTGGCAAGACCTCATCTCTACAATAAAGAAAAAATTAGCCAGGCATTATAGTGCGTGCCTGTAGTTCTGGCTACTTGGAAGACTGAGGCGAAGGATCGCTGGAGCCCAGCAGATGGAGGTTGCGGTAGCTGGGAGTGTGCCACTGCAATCCAGTCTGGGAGACAGAATAAGACGCCAACACACATACACACACCCAAAAAAGAAATTGACCTTCCACATGACCCAGCAATCCCCCTATTGGGAATATACCCAGGAGAACTCAAATCATTTTACAAAAAAGATACCTGCACACACATGTTTGTTGGAGCTCTATTCACAATAGCAAAAACATGAAACCAACCATGCTGCCCATTGAAGCTGGACTGGATTTAAAAATTGTGGTACATATACACAATGGAATATTACGCAGTCATAAAGAAGGACAAACATATGGACTTCACAGCAACAAGATGGACTTAGAATCTATAATACTCAGTGATCTATCACAGAAATAAAGAACAGAGTACCATATGTTCTCATTCATAATCATACCTTAAGCAATTATCATAATATTATAAGAAAAGGATTGGCAGAGTAGGAAACTGCCAGGGGAGCAGGAGTGGGATTGGTAGTTGAGGAAAATGGCCAGGGAGGGAGGGGAACACTTCATCAGCAAAGGTACCTGCATAATGAACATTTGTATACCTAACCCTGAATTGTACCCCACATCTTAAAAAATTTTTTTTCCACTAAATTTATTTGTAGAAGTGTAAGTCTTTGAATACTATTTTAGATTGATTTATTTTTAATTTAAAATAGCTCTTGCTTATCACTAGTATATCAAAATATAAGCGGTTGTTATATATTGACATTGTATCCTTCAATTTTTCTATAATTTTTTGTTATTCCTAGTATTTTTCTACATTCCATGAGGTCTTTTATGTATTAGATAATGTCTGTGAATACCAGTGATTTGATTTCTTCCTTTTTTTTTCTTCACCTTTTATTTATTTTTTCTTTTTTATTGAACTAGCTAGGACTTTCAGTAAACCTGCTTTATTCCTGATCTTTGTAAAAAAAAGCATTAAATACTTCACTTTTAATCTAAGATTAGCAGGATATTTATCAAAGGTGCTATTTACTGATTTAGAAAGTACTTCTACTAGGTTGCAGAAGTTTGTTATTATATATGGGAATCGATTTTTTAAAAAAAGTTTCCCCACATTTATTGATATAATTATATGATTTTTTAAAATATATCATTTTTATATGAAGAGTTGCTCTTATTACTTTTTAAAAAATATTAAACCTTGCATTTCTAGAATTATTCCTATTTGTAGTATTCTTTTTAGATATTGCTGAAGGGAGACACCTTTATATATACTGCTAGATTTTATTTGCAAATATCTTATTAAGAATTTATCTATGAAGGCTATTGATACATTTAAAAAAATAATATTTTCCTTCTGGTAATGTTATCAAGGACATGCTGATTTCATAAAATTATGTGGGAAGTCATTGTCCCTTTATTTTCTGAAAGATATTTGTGTAAATTTGATGTTATTACTTAAATGTTTGGCATATTTCACTAATGAAGTTGTATGAACCTGGATTGTTGTATTGCAAGAAAGCTTTTTATAAGAAAAATTAATTAACAGATATTGAGATTTTTAAAAAGATTTTCTATTTATCTTGTATTTTTCAAACAATATGTATATTTTTCTATATTATTAAAATTATAGATATAAAGGTGTCCGTGTATTTCTCCCAGGTTAAAAAAATTTTTTTTCACCTAGTTGATTTTCTCTGTAAATCCCTTTTTAATTTCATTTACTTTTACTCATATTTTTTTCTCCTCCTTACTTTTAGTTTAATTTACTATTATTTTTTCTATCTTCTAAAGGTGGACTTTTGAAATTGATTTTATGTCTTCTTATCTGGAAAATAAGCATTTAAAACTATAATTCTTACTAAACATTGTACTGGTTGCAATTCAAGTATTTTGGTATATTGTTTCTATTTTTACTTTCTTAAAAAATTTTTAATTCTCCTCCTTGTGGTTTCTTCTTTCACTCATAAATTATTTAGAAAGATGTTGCTTAATTGCCAAATACTTTTAAGTTCTAGATATCTTATGTTTTATCTAATTTAATGTGACTGTGCTAAGAAAATTTACTCTATATGGTTTTAACCATTTAAAATGTACGGGTTTATTTTATTATTTACCACATAGTCTATTTTGGTGTATGTTTTCTATGCATTTGTTAAGAATGTGTTTTCTGCACTTGTTGGTTGTCATGTTCTAAGAACGTTAAGTCAAGTTGTTTGATAGTTTTCTTTAAGTTTTCTGTATTTTTACTGACTTTTTGTGTACTTTCACTTTACTGAGAAAATGGTTATTAATTTTCAATCACTCTTGTAGATTTATGAAATCTTTTTTTTTTTTTGCTTTAAGTATTTTGAAGCTTTGAAATTAGATGTACAAACATGAAAAACTTCTACTTTTCTTCACAAGTTGGTTTTTTTACTATCTTGAAATTTCCCCTCTTTTTTTTGAAGTTCATTTGTTCAACTATTAATACAGGCATACAAGTTTCCTAATGCTTAGAAACCTTTTGAAAAATTATTTCAAACGATTTTACTTTCAATATATCTGTTTGTATATATAAAGTTTGTTTCTTATACAACAAATATAGATACAACTTGCTGTTCTGAGAGCCTCAGAGCCTTTTCTTTTGAATTGGAATATTTAGTACAGTTTCATTTAATATAATTATCAATATGGTTAGGTGTAAGTCTATCATCTTTTGATACATTTTTTTATTTGACAAATTTTGTTCTCTTGGCAATATTTATTTTCTGCTGTCTTTGTCTTTTGGAGTATATTTTCGATTTTATCTTTTATAAAGACACTTTAGTTGTACATCTTTGTATTATTTTTAGAAATTGATCCAGAAATTATAATATATACCTTTACCTAGCTCAGTCAATTTAAAATTAATGTTATAAGTCTTATATAAAACAAAATTATCAAAACATTATTATTGTTAAAACACTACATCATATTTATCTCTTCCTACCTGCTATGCTTTAGTCTTGCCTTCCAAATATACCACACATTTTCTTTAATATATTGTTAACTATATTTGTTTTAAATAGTCAATATGTATTTAAAGACACTTGAAATTCTCAGTTGACAATGTTTTCCTCCCAATATTTTTTCTCTGGAGATCTCATAGAGCTATTTTTATTAGTGGGTAGTTTTTAAAATTATTGCTTCTGTGACCAATTGAGGACCGGAATCTCCTAGTTCCCCACCCCCCACTCTTGCTGAAATTACTCCTTTCTTTAAGTATTTTAAAAAGTTTGCTCTATGCCCTTTGTCCTCAATTTTTTTTCCTTAGATAAGTAAATCTTTTTTAAAATTTTCCTTAGATGCTTTTAAGATTTTTTATTAATTCTTGGTTTTCAGTGTTTACTATGAAAAATCTAGGTAGTTTTTCTATTATTTCTTTGCTTGGGATTCATTGAGCTTCTTTTATCTGTAGCTGGATGAATTTCATTAAATTAGAAAAGATTTTGGTCATTATTTTAAAAATATGTATTTTTCTGTTCCTTGTTCTGTCTCTTCTTCTCATAAGACTTTAAATATATAGTAGATCATTTTATATTGTTCCACATGTAGTAATATGCTGAAGTTTATTTGCACCAGTTGACAATAACTAATTGTTAAATTTTCTGAAATTCTATGAGCCAGATGTTGAAATGGCTGTGGCTACAGTGGAAGCATTTATACCCTGGAAATGACTAACATTACCAACAAGACATGTTTTTTTGTTGTTGTTTGCCTGTTTTTTTCCTCTTCCTATTGGGAAGCCAGTTGTTAAATATTTACCTGTACGTTGCTTAGTGATTTCCATCATTTCTCTTGCCCTAGTCTCTATCTCCAAGGAGCTATTTCAGTGTATTTGGTTAAACATTCAGGCGACTTAAAGATAATTCTATAAATTCTTCTCTCTTCCATCATTCTGCAGTATGACTTTATTCTTAGGTAAGGTCTTATGTGCTTGCAAGGCTATATCTCTAAGCATGTTATCCCTATACATAGTGAATAATTAATTGTAAAAAAATTTGCTGAATGGTAATATAATTGTTCCTAATCATGCCAGACTTCATGCAACCATTAACTTTCTTACCAGTTTTGTAGGTTTTGTTATCTCTATCTGTCATTAATTCATTCTTCCTCTGTAGTTGCTTAAGGGATGAAGACATTCTTAGGGACCTTTCTCCAAAGAGAGTTTATCCCTTTCTACAATTTATTTTCATTTCTGTGGGTTATTTCATTGCTGATCAATACATATATTTATACTTATATATAATATATATTTATATATGTATAAAATCTTATCTACTTGTTATTGCTTTTAAGAAGAGATTTGTGTCCTCTTATGATTTCTTTTAAGCCTAACCAGAAGCAGGAATCCTGATTGATTCATTTTTTTAATCTCAAATACCCTACTAAGGAAGTGCATGTTAAGCGTCTATTGTATAAATACATAGTATGAGTTTCCTCAATGGTTTCGAATGAGCCCAAAACAAACAAACAAGAACATCTTTTGAAATTCTATTAAATTTTAAACATTTATTAATTCGCCCTTTTGAATGTACTGATTTTGATAAACAGAGCATATTAGACAGAAAAGGCTAGGATTCGCTGTGACAAGAAATGACAACAACAGCAACAACAACAAAACCCTCCAACTTTTCAGAGGTTTACAAAAACAAATATATATATATATATTTTTTTTTTTTTGATAAGTTTTCATTACAGGTTCGTTGCTGCTCTACTCCATGTGACTTCACATTGACCAAAAGGTAAACATAGGGCAGATTAAAAAAACACAAAAAGGATATGTTGGCTTATGGATTATCACTTTTAGCACACTTAGCATAAAGGAAGAACTCTTCTTCTCAGGTATCATTAGTCAAAGCAAGTCACATGTTCAAATTCGATGTCAGTAACTCACAGAAATATTGTCGCTTCCCAAGATAGGCAGTAAATATTTTTAAATCTATTACTAAGCAGGCTACAGTTGATCAATCACATAATTTTGAATATATTGCATAGTACTGTGTATGAAGAGCTTTGAGTTAACGTGTACTAAGCTGAGTATATCAAATACAAGTTGAGTAGAAGTCATATATCTTCTGTTAAATTCCTGCAATAAGTTTTATTCTTATGAATATCAGTGCAGTAAAAAGCTGGAAGGCCAGATATCAGTGGATCTTAGATTTATATGTACATAATTTAAGCTTACTTAGATATGTTATTTCTGTTATTCTAGAATCATATATATATATTTTTTTTTATTTTACAGATGTGGAGTACTACTTAGGGTTAGATATACAAATGGTCATTATGCAGGTGCCCTTGTTGATAAGGTGTGCCCCTCCCTCCCTACTCTGGTAATTTCCCACTACTGCCAATCCCTTTCCTATAGTATTATGATAATTGTTCAAGAATCACTTATGAGTGAGAACATGTGGTACTCAGTTCTTTGTTTCTGTGATACATCACTGAGTATTATAAATAGAATAATACTTTATTTATTTATTTATTTTGAGTTGGAGTCTCACTCTGGCCACCGCAGCCTCGCCTGCTGGGGTCTGGCAATCCTTCCGCCTCAGCCTTCCGAGTAGCCGGAATTACAGGCATGCGCCACCACGCCTGGCTGATTTTTTTATTTATTGTAGAGATGAGGTCTTGCTGCCCAGGCGGGTCTCGAACCCGCGAGCTCAGGCAATCCACTCACCTCAGCCTCCCAAAGACACGGGATTACAGGCTGAGCCACCGAGCCCGGCTTAGAATCATACTTTAAATAGAGGGAGACAAACAGCCGTTTCTAGCTTTAAGATTCTATATCTGCATGGTTTCCATTTCTTACATAAAATATTTAAAAACTACTATCAATACACATTTGAGACTTTAGTCTGAAATCTATTTATTATTTGATAAACATTTCAAGTACTTATTGAATATTTTTGTTTTAATTGTCTTTTCAAATAAATTTTCAGTAGAGTTGATTATTCTGAGCTATCTAACAATTAGTAAAAAAAAAATTTTTTTTTTTTTTGAGTTGGAGTCTCACTCTTGTCACCCAGGCTGGAGTGCAATGGCATGCTTATGGCCACCACATCCTCGACCTGCTGGGCTTAGGCGATCCTTCCTCCTCAGTCTTCCAAGTAACTGGAACTACAGATGCACACCACTGTGCCCTGCTGGTTTTTGTTATTTATTGTAGAGATGAGGTCTCACCAAGTTGCTTAGGCTATTCTCGAAACCCGGGGCTCAGGCAATCCTCTCGCCTCAGCCTCCCAAAGTGCTGGGATTACAGGCTGAACCACTGCGCCCAGCCTTTCTTTTTGTTCAATTTTAATTCTAAAGATGTGGAATACAATTCAGGGTTAGTATACAAATAAAAACATGGTTTTCAAAAATGTAATATATATTTTTAAAAACAAGACTTGATACACCATTTAAGTAATGCTGTAACAGTTACTTACATAATCAGCTTTTTGTTGTTAGTATTTTAGTTATTTTGATTACTAACATCTGCTCAATTATTAGGATATATTGTGCTATTGGTATGACTTGGATGATAAAATGACCAAATATTACTTTGCTTTTAAATGAACAACTCTCGCTTTATAGCCATAGCTGGAAGATAGCATAAACTAGTTACTACTAAAGTGTTCACTTCAAAAATTCATGTCAGCATCAGATATAAAAGTAATAAATGGAATACAAAAATGGATACAGTTAATTTTATCTTTTACATATTTTTATCTTTGTTTTGAACATCTACTCTGGCCCAGTGCTAATGCTATACAGTTTTCACTGGGCTTGTTTGATGGGCCAGGCATTGTGGTATATGATTTTCATGTGGTAACTCATTTAAACTAACAAACTCATGAGTTTGGTGCTATTGTTACTCCCATTTTTTCATGCAGAACTCAGTACTAGAGAGATTATATGCTTTCTCCGAGGTCACACAATAGGTGGTAAAACAGAAATTCAAACCCAGATCTTTCTGACATCAAAATTTATGCTTGAAATCAATGCTTTCCTAACTAAAATGTCCCCACAAATTACTAAGAGATTATATTGCTCTTAAGAGTTGGAAGGTCTAGAGTGCAGCATGGCTTTCTCTGCTTCTATCAAGCTCTCAGGTGATAACAATGCTAATTCTCAGGCATTTAAAAAATATTTAACTCTCTCTCTTTCTGTCTCTCTCTTTCATCTCTTACCCTTAGTGATTTTCCACTCAGCTTTATTGAGGTATATTTTAGAAGTACATCTCTGACTACATTTTGGGAAGCAAGGCTCTAAATTCCCATACTGTCCACACATTTCTGCTACATGTCTACACAGAGAAACAATATCTTTTTCTGTGTGAAAGTAAAATTAATAAGAATTGCCTTTCTAACATACTTGCCTATACTCCAATTCTCCAATAAGCCCCTCCCCAAATCACCAGCCCCATACGGTCATCCTCTAATTACTCAGTAACCTAATATCTCTAAACTTCCAGGTTTTTGTTCTTTACTTTAAAGGGGTTTTTTTTTTTTGGTGTTGTTTTGCTGAAGCACCCATTGCTTTTTTCTTGCAAAGACTTAAATCTGTATTGTCAGTTTTTTCTATTTTTTAAAAATTTATTAATTTATGCCCCAACTTCATCAAAATACCCCTTGCTTTATGTTTGGAAAACTGATTTTTTTTTTTTAACAACAAGAAAAATCTGTCAGAATGTAAATCTATTCATTTTAATTACGAATGAACAGAAGTGGAATTAATAAGTTAATTCTCCAAGTTATGTTAGCATTTTTTTTTTAGAAAGGCTTAAAACAGTCTCACGAGATTTGTCCTTGTTGGAGTTGTAGGAGATGAGGTTAATCCAATAATTCTTAATTTACATCATGTGAACTACCACGTGGGTCGACCCTGATTAGGTTTTATCCACAAAAACAGATTTCCCTAAAACCCAATCAGAAAAGAAGTAATAGAGGGAGAGTTTAATCCATACTTTTAAGTTTTTAACTGGTGGATATTAGCTAATCTGTTTAACTTCAAAAAGACAGCTGCTTACCTGACTCACTTGCTATTTCTTATGGATATCAACAACTCTATTATTTGACCCCTGCAGTCTCATTGAATCTTTTGAAATAAGATAGACTTAACAAAATACCTTAAGTATTAATAATATTACTTCTTCTTTTTCTGTCAGTTGTTTGATATGTTCTTCCTATGTGTTTTTCTTTTTTGTTGGATTCTGCATATATCATGTTTCTGATAAGCATTGTCTAAATCACTTTGTCCTCTCTCACAGTTGGCATTTTGTAAAAGTCTGATAATTTTGTGTTGCTTCCTTTAGAACTTGGTCTCCTGAGCATTTTAAATCTAATGATGTTATGATCACTCGATCTCAGATGTTCCCAGTGTGAAGCTTATTTAACATACTTGGCACTCTTTCAGGGACGAAGTCCAGAATTCATCGGAGTCATGTTGGCTGTTCAACAGACTATAGAGAAAAGCAATCCTGATATACAAGCCCTGAGGAAACATGGAGTCTCTTCATTCCCTATTGCTGCCAAAGCTAGTTTCTCTAATAATATACTAGCAATGGAAATTCTCATGCAAGCCCTATTTTTAGCATAAATCTTGGAATATAACCCAGTTATCTTGTTCTAAAGTCTTGGGTGGGATTTAGATGTGGAAGCTAGTCTTCTGCATCTGTTTCTTTATAGCCATCTGTTGTTCTGGCTGTCTCTGTATCTTTGATCTTCTTTTCAGTTTCCTTTATGTCTCAGAATCAACATTCCTGCAACTTGAAATTGCTTCTCATGTCCCTTGAACTGCTAAATGGTCAATAACATGGGTTCTCAAAAGGGTTTGAGGAAAGTATGCATGTAGTAGGTATATTGATTCTGTTTTTTTTTCCCCCACAAATTCCAGTGAATACATAGTCTCAGGAAAAATTCAATCCATATACTTGAACATGCAATTGTTCTAAAGTAACACATTTTACTGAAAAGAAATATAATTTATGTTCAAACTTTAGCAAGTATACATTAGTACAAAATATATGAGAAATTAACCTCAAAAATTTTTATCCAAGAATGATAACAGTATTTAAATGTAATTTATCTCTGACTTTTTCCCATATCTATTAATATCATATTATGACATATTTAAATATTATATTATTATGTTTAATGACATATTATAATCCCTATTCTTTTTGAAAATGACTTAATTATTGTTCTGTTCATCAAAACAGTTAATTTGGACTCTCAATTCCAATTTTTCTTTGTAATATTGTGAGATCATCTTGATTTAATCTTATTTATAATTAAGGGAAAAGAGTCCTGAAAATTAAAAATTATGACTGTTCTGATATGGGAAGTCGAAGAGTTATACTTCTTTTCTTAAATAGCTGACTTTCATGACATTAAAGAGAGAATAAAAAAAGAAAAAAGATTTTAAGCAAATATTTAAAACAAATGTTTCAAAATGTTACTAATTTTTATCACATGGCTGCTTAATTAGATCTTCCTGAGATTTACTGACAACTCATATAGGCCAAGGCATATTCTAAAAACTTCCTGACATACAGACTATGTGTAATATATCGGTTAATACTAGATAACATAATGAAGATATTTTAAAATTTTACTAGCTTGACACAAAAGGTTAGTATGTATTTTTAAAATATGAACTTCCACATTTAGATAAATTGAATAAGATTAAATAGATTTATATTGCCATCTTAAATTAACAAAAATATATAAAAATACTGATTGTTCAGACGTTAGACATCAGGCAATATAGACCAATGACCTCTGAGAGGTGAACCACAAACCTGGGGAGGCTTCAAATTGCCTGTCTATAGAAAGTTTCCAGGCGGCAGTAAAAGGAGAGAAAGCTCAGAGCTTAGTGGGCTAACTGCATTACAAAGACATAGCTGAGAATTTAGGAAGGCCAAGGTGGCTAGAATTCACTGGGCAGAGCACTGAAGAATATGCAACTTAGAGTGATAGTTTCAGAAATCTTCAAAGCATTCCTCTTGAGTCATCAGCTATTAAATAAATACAGATGAGTATATGCATGTGAGGCAACTATTTGAAGCTAGAAAAGGAGTGACAGAAATGAAGCAGAATGAACAATAAATGTCCTCAACACGGGGATGAACATCATTCACTTTTTTAAACTACTAGAGTAAAGAAATATCATAATAATAAGCTATTGGAAAACATAGTTGGAATAGAACTTTCTCGTTGTGGAGACAAAAAGGCCATCAATGAAAGGTTGCTCTGGTAACACCTAAAAATAACTTAAACTTTGAAAAAATAAAACTCTTTACAGTTAAGTTAACTTTGTCCCAGTACAAAGTTAAAAAGACATTTATAGTAATAAAAAGGTATGTACAAAACAACAAAGTAAATTTCCGGTGTTTAACATTCAATCAAAGAATACCAGTGATGCACAGGTGCAGAAAAATATGATCAATGAGAAGGAGAAAAAAACCAAAACCAGTGAAGCACTAATACAGATGATAAAATGAGTAGATAAGGATATAGAAATGGCTATAACAAACACATTCCATATTATATTAAGTTAGAGAAAAGCATGAGCCTTTTAAGAATAGACATGCTGGATATTCAAAACAAAACAAAACAAAAAATGGAGATCCCAGAGATGAAAATTATGCCAGAGATAAACATTAAATATAGTAAACAGCAAAAGAAACGCCGCAGAGATATTAGTGAAAATGAGAACATAGTACTACATATGATCTGAAATGAAAGATAGAAGAAAATACTAAAAACTACTCTATAGAAATATTAAAGCACATTGTTGTACATGTAACTTAAGTTCTAAGAAAAGAATAGTGACAGAAAAAATACTAAAATAAAAAATAGATACAATTTTCCAGTTTTTTTCAAATGATAAATGTATAGATTTAAGAAGCTCAACCAATTCCAGCAGAAAAAACATAAAACTACACCAGAAAACATTATAATCAAATTTCTCATTAGCAGAGATTTAATTTGTTAAAGATAATTCAGAATTAAAGGAAACATTTTACGATTAAGAGCACAGCTAAAAGCCGGGTTCGGTGGCTCAGCCTGTAATCCCGCGCCTTTGGGAGGCTGAGGTGAGTGGATTGCCTGAGCCCGCGGGTTCGAGACCCGCCTGGGCAGCGAGACCTCATCGCCACAATAAAAATAAAAAAAATCAGCCAGGCGTGGTAGCGCATGCCTGTAATTCCGGCTACTCAGAAGGCTGAGGCGGAAGGATCGCTGGAGCCCAGCAGGCGAGGCTGCGGTGGCCGGGAGCGGCCACTGCGCTCCAGTCTGGGCGACTGAGTGAGACTCAACTCAAAAGAAAAAAAAAGAGCACAGCTAAAAATGAGAGTTGATTTTTTATTTGAAGCAATGAAAGCCAGAAGACAAACTAGGGACATCATCAAAGTACTCACAATAATTTTTTTGAAAGTTTGTCAATCTGGAGTTTTATTTTCAGTTATCACTTAAAAACAAAAGCTAAATAAAGATAACTTGAGAGATAAAAGTGCTGCAAAACGTTATCACGAGCAGAGCAGCAGCATGCCAAAAAATGTTTGCTTGTTTTTTTTAAAAAAAGAAATGCTACCTTATAGAACTATAGATCTCCAAAAAAAAAAAAAAAAAGACAAAAATGATAAATATGAAGGAAATATCAAAAGCTGTCTTAAAACTTAATTTTAAAGATAATTAACATTTTAAAGAATAGTAACAATTTTTTGTCTGGAATATATATGTACATTTATCATATATTATAAATATAAATTTGATGAATACAAAAACCAAAACCCACTGTCTAGGGGAGGGAAAATGAATGCATATAGTTTTAAAGTGCTTATTTTCTATATAAAATATTATTATTTGATGTTTATATGAGTTAATTACTCTACAAATCATAAAACAAATTTAAAGGTATGCTATTAAACCAAGGAATGAAATAAAATAGAACCTTAGAAATAATCAGGAGAGAGAAAGAAAGATGATGAAAATATAGGACAAGACAAATACAAGTCAAATAAAAATGGCTGATTTGAATGCATCATAGCACTAATCATATTAAATATAAGTGGTTTAAACACTGTACCCAAACAAAATAATTGTCAGGAAGAACAAAAGAAAATGAGATCCTAATGTATGCTGTTCATTTTAAATGTAAAACAATCATAGAATAAAAATAAATTGGAAGAAAGAAGACTCTATGCTAGCCATTTCTATTCAAAGGATGTTTATAGTGACATTTTTCATCTTAGAGAGTACAAATTTCTGAGCAAAAAAAAAAAAAAAACAGAAACAGAGAGACCTTTTATTATGTTAAAAAAGTAAATTAATAAATATGATAATTCTGTTGTCTTTAGTATTTATTTTTCTAAAAAAGTTTCAAAGTGCAAGATATCAAATCTTATAAAAATGTAAGAAATAAATAAATTCATAAGTGTAGCCAAATTATAATATAGGAAATTTCAATATTTCTTTAGCAAGAAATATTGTATAGAACAAAATACACTAAGTCATGGAGGATAAAATATTCGAACAACACTAATAATTCATCTGACCTACTGACATTTATAGAATAGTATTCCAACAACAGAGCACAAATTTCTTTCAAGTGAAAATAGAACATTTATTTACCAAGATAGGCTATAGGTGGGACAAACAAACAAGAATCAATAAATTTAAGGGATTTTAAACTGTACAAATTATATTTTCTGATCACAGTCAAATTGAATCAGAAATCAATGTGAAAGATATCTGAAAATTCCAGTATATTTAAAAACTAAACTATGCATGTCTAAATAATCCAAGGCTCAAATATTAAATTATAATTGAAATCAGAAAACATTTCACCAGAATAAAAAATAAAAACAATGCTTAGAGGAAATGTAGAGTATTGAGATTTATATTAAAAAAATAAAATAAAATTTTCAAGTCAGTGTTGTATACAAATTTAGGAAAAAAGAGAAGGAAGAATAAATAAAAGCCAGAGCAAGTAGAAGAAAGTATATAAAGTTAAATGGAAAAAATCCATACATTAGAGAATTGAAAAATAGTGAACATTCAATTTTAAACTTCTTGTTTTGTAAAAATTAAACAGAAATGATAAATATATATTCAGACTGATGGGATTAGAGGCAAAAACAACAAATACTAAGACTGATAAAGAGGGTATCACTATGAATTTCATGATTACTAAAATGGAAAAAAATAACTGATTATTTCAAATAAGCTAAAGTCAATATAATTAAAATAAGTAAAAGGATACATTATTCAAAAAGTATAAACTATCAAAGTGATATATTAGCAGTGGGTAACATTAATAGTCCTTTGTCTATGAAATAAATTGTATTTTAGTTTAAAAACCATTTCATGGACTCCCCTCTTCTGGGCTCCCTCTTGCTTGGGAGCTTTTCTGTCTTCTTAATAAATTCTACTTTCAAAAATAAATAAATGAACAAACAAGCAAACAGACAAATAAGTAAATGAAAACAATTTCACAAAGAAAAGAATAGGTCTACTTAACTCCCACTGACACATTCTAATAAATACTTAAAAAAGAAAAAAATGGCAATTCATAAACTTAAAAAAATAACAAGAAATGAGACTATTTCCTAATACACTTACTTTATAACCACTTTATCAGAGTATGACTGACATATAAAAACCGGGCATATTTATAGTATACATCTTGATGAATTTGGGGATAGGTATATCACACAATTTACTTTTTGAGGCCAGCATTATTCTGATAACAAAACCAAACAAAGACATTACAAGTAAATAAATCTATAGACAAATATTCCTCATAATTATAGATTCATATATTTTAATACACTTTACCAAATTCTGTTTCTAGAAAATTGTACATTCCATATATCATGAACAAGTGGATTTTATATAAGTAATACCAGATGGGTTCAACATCTGGAGATCTGTTAACACAGTTCACCATATTAACATGTAAAAAAATTAAAACCGTATAATAATATCAATAAACACAGAAGCAGCAGCTGACAACATCCAACATCCATTCGTGATAAGAAACCAGAACAAATGACAAGAAGAAAATAATGTCTTTGGTATTATTAAAAATGTCCAAAATACTTGCAACTAACCACAATTAATGGCGAAAGACTGCATTTTCCCCCTACGAATGGAAAAATTAGTAAAAGATTAGAACATAAAGTTGGTCAAATCAGCATACGAACAGATGCGCCACATCTTCAGAAATATGGGTAAATACAAATTAGAGCAACCACACACTACTGCATACCTACTGGAAATAATATAATTTGAAAGACTGACCAACGATGGTTGGCAAGAATGTAAAGAAATTGGAACTCTTGTTCACTGCTTGTAGCAATATAAGATGAAACAACTAATTTTAAAAACAGTTTAAAAGTTTCTTAAAAAGTTGAACAAATATCTCTCATTAGGTCCAGTCTCTCCACTTCTAGATGTTTACCCAAAGTAACTGAAAGCAAGTGCCTACCTAAAAATTGTTGATAAATGTTTATAGTAGCTATGTTTGTAAAAGCCAAAGTAGGCAAATATGTCCATCAATATGAAAATGAGTAAAAAAATTGTCATATACATATATTGATATTAGCTCATCAAGTAAAATTGATTGAGTAAAGTCAACATAGTGATATATATTGATAGTATGTATCCTTGATAGTGATACATATTGATAGTATGTATCCTTGATATGTTATGTTAAGAATGGTTCTTTATCTCTGTAATATTCCTAAAGTGTTGTGTATTTGTTTTTATTGGTGAGTTGAAATAATGTTTGACAGAATTCTTCCTTGTAATATTATTTTCACCTCCCTTTCTCTCTCTTTTTTTTTAATATTATGCTCTTTGAATGACAGTCACTATGTATAGTTTACATTTAGGGAGTGGGGAACTTTACCTTTTTTAGGGCAAAATGTCTATATACATTATTTGGAATTCTCTATGGTAAAATTGTAAATTCTCCTGTCTGTATTTTTAATTCTATAAACTTATATCAGCATGTACATATGTGTATACATATATATATATATATATATATATATATAATACTTTGAGCTCTTATTTAATAGTATTTTAGGTATTTTGTTGCTAAAATTTTTCCAGTTTTGGCAACTGGGAGGTCTTTCAGTTGCCTTTGGTATCCCTTTGATATACCACTGTCATTGTGAGTATATTTATGTGTTCATTGATTGGCTGGTTGTTTTGGTGCATTTCTTTATTTTTTTTAACACCATAAGACACTCCACAATTATCATGCATATTTCCTGCTCTACTAAAATCACCTGGTTCTCCAAGAAGCTCTGGTTCTTCATCTTGGAGAAAGTTACTAGAAACCAAGCTCTTGAATTAAGAATGCTCATTATCATTGAAGTGTGATTGCTTCTAGGGCCTCTCAGCCGACAGAGCAAGGACATATATGTGTATATACTAATTTGTGTATTCACACACAATATATATGATTTCTTAAAATGATTTTTTTTATAAAGATGTACGGTACAATTCAGGGTTAGGTATACAAATGTTCATTATGCAGGTACCCTTGTTGATGAGATGTGTCTCCCACCCCCTGCAGATTCTCACTACTACTAATCCCACCCCTGTCCTCCCCTAGCAGTTTCCCACTACTGCCAGTCCCTTTCTTATAGTATTATGATAGCTGTTCAAGATTCACTTATGAGAGAGAACATGTGATACTCGATTCTTTGTTTCTGTGATAGATCACTCAGTATTATAGCCTCTATAAGTATATGCACATATATGTCCTTGCTCTGTCAGCAAGTTGCTGTGAAGTTCATAATTTTGTTCTTCTTTATGACTGTGTAATATTTCATCATCTATATGTGCCACATTTTAAAAAATCCAGTTCTCTTTTGATGGGCAGCACAGTTGATTCGGTGTTTTTGCTGTTGTGAATAATGCTGCAATAAACATGTGTGTGCAGGTATCTTTTTCATAGAGTGACTTGAGTTCCTCCGGGTATATTCCCAGTAGGGGGATTGCGGGATCATACGGGAGGTCAATTTTTAGGTCTTTTAGGAATGGCCATACTGTTTTCCACGGAGGTTGTACTAGTTTACACTCCCACCAACAGTGTAGTGTTCCCTTTTTGCCGCATCCTTTTCAGCATCTGTTGTTTTTCGAGTTACTGATGATGGCTGTGCTGACTGGAGTTATGTCTTTGGTATTATCTCAGTGTGGTTTAAATTTGCATTTCTTTGATGACTTGAGAGGCTGAGCAGTTTTTTCATGTATTTGTTGGTTGCTCGTATGTCCTCTTTTGAGAAGTGTCTATTCATATCTTTTGCCCACCTTGTAATGGGGCTGTTTGTTTTTATTATACAAAACTTGAATTCACAATGATGGCTTCAACTCTCATCCATTACCACACAAATTATTTTAGTCACCTCCCTTTTTTATCTGTAACTTCCATTTTAGAAGTGAGAAGCCCACCCCCACCATGTGTTATACATTTACTTAACCATTTAATGCTAGTATACATGTATAACAGTATCTGAGTTGCTGACTCTACCCCCATAAGAAACAACTTTATCAATTAGCACTCCGTGCTAATGTTTCTTCTCTCTTTAGTCTTACCGAATCTACCCATTTTCAAAGTTAGTCAGAACAGCACCCTTCTTTCCCCATCCTCCTCAAAGAGGTTGTTTTACATATGGTAACAGTCAGTTTTCTCATTATGCATTCTATCCTGGGATCTCCCGACCTTCTAAGCAAATTTATTTTTAATTTAAAAAAAATTTCATACATTAAAGTTTACTCTTCATGATTTAAAGTTCTATGGACTTGACAAATGAATGGTGTCATGACTCTTCCATCTGAGTATCATACAGATTATGGCATCACCCTAGTTCATTCCTTGTGCTTCACCTGTTCACTACCAATACACACACCCTCATATGTACACTCACATTGAAACCCTGGCAATCACTGGTATGTTTATCATTTCTGTAGCTTGACATTTCCATAGCGTTATAGTACATAATCTCTTTTGATCAAAATGCACTTGTTTCCCCCATGTCTTTTTGTGTCTTATTTTTTAAATTGCTAATTTTTAAAACCAAAGAATAAATAGTCCATGATATGGATGTGCCACAGTTTCTTTTAATCCATTACCTATTGAAGAATGCCTTGATTGCTTTCAATATTGGATGGTTATGACTTAGGTTATTATACATATTCATGAGTTGATTTTTGTGTAGACTTAAATTTTCAAATCAGTTGGGAATATATAGGATTGCTATTTTTAGATTACATTATAATACTATGTTGGACTTTGTAATAAACTGTCATTGCCGGGCTCGGTGGCTCAGCCTGTAATCCCGTGCTTTGGGAGGCCGAGGTGAGTGAATTGCCTGAGCCTGTGGGTTCAAGACCAGCCTGGGCAATTTGGAGAAACCTCATCTCTACAATAAATCAAAAAATCAGCCGGGTGTGGTAGTGCATGTCTGTAATTCCGGCTACTCGGAAGGCTGAGGCTGAAGGTTCACTGGAGCCCAGTAGATCGAGGCTGCGGTGGCCGGGAGTGGCCACTGCACTCTAGTCTGGGAGACAGAGTGAGACTCCAACTCAAAAAATAAAAAAAATAAAAAAATAATAAACTGTCATTAACCAAAGGTGTGCCATTTTGCATTTCCAACAGCAGTGAATAAGTATTCCTGTTGCTCTTTATCCTTACCAGCAATGGGCACTGGTCATTTTTTTGCTGTTGTTCTTTGAAATTCTAATAGATATGAAGTATATCTCATCATTGTTTAAATTTGCAATTACATAATGAGAAGTAAAGTTGAGCAGTATTCATATACTACTTTCCATATATATATAATGAAGTGTTTGTTCATACCTCTTACTCGTTTTTTATAGGTGCTTTTTCCTTATTGTTAATATTTAAAGAGTATGTATATGTTTCAGATATGAGTCCTTTATCAAGTATGTATTTTAAAAATATGTTCTTAGTCTGTAGTTTGCCTTTTTAATGGTTAATAGTGTCTTTCATAGAGCAGAAATTTTTAATATTAATAAAGTTCAAATTATTATTTTATCCTTTCATGGATTGTGCTTTTGGTGTTTTGTCTAAAAACTCGTTGCCAAACTAAATGTCTCTAAGATTTTCTCCTATGTTGTTTTCTAGAAATTTTATAGTCTCACATTTTACATTTAAGACTATGATCCACTTTGAGTCAATTATTGTGAAAGGTGTAAGGTCTTATTAGGTTTTTTGTTTGTTTCTTTTTTTTGTTTGCTTTGTTTTCATATCTGTGCCCAGTACTTCCAGTGCATTTGGTGAAAAAGTTTCTCCTTTTCCATTGAATTGCCTATGTACTTTTGTCAAAAATCAGTTGCCTAAAATGGATATATACCAAACATGTCCTTATCATTTCTTCTAATTCCTTCTCATTACATTTTAAAGTGATAGTATTTAAGAAAAATAAACCACATATAATTATTGGTATCAGGAACAAAGACTTTAGTTTGTGAATCATATAGGTAATACCAGTAATGAGAACTCAGGATTGTCTTAATAAATTTGAAATGAGGACATTTTGTCTTTATTTTTCTCACAGAAAATACTTTTTCTCTATTGTCAAAATTTAAACTTTTACTCTTTTAAACAAGAGTATTAAATCATATTACTGTAGTTTCACACTTTTTTCTCTACACATCTTGCAGATACAAATTTCTATTAAGCCTAAATATAGCTTGTATAAAATGAGAAATAATCTAAAGAATGTGGATATTTTTTGTCTGTTGTATTAATGGAAAAGGAAGTAACCTATAGAAGTGTGGTAGAGGTTTGGATATCATAGCAATAGTATATGATTTTTATCATCAATAAAAATAAAAATGTAAATTTAAATTGATATATTCTGAAACTTACAGAGACTATATAGAATCTGCTTTTCACAACAATAAAAAGTGCACAAATAAAGTGAGAATTGCTCTACTCTCTTCTCACTACAATTGAGTCAACCATCCTGTGACAAATATAATCAGAATCCATTTGCTGGACACAGGTACAAGGTGATGGTGACTGTATCTTTCCACCAGGAATCAATGGAACAGCAGCTGTTTTTGAGGCACTTTGTCAATGAAATAATATCAAGGTTGAAGTTGAACTGCTTGAAGGAAAAAGTTGTCACTTTGAGACATGCATTGAGGAATGATGTTTCAAATGATAAATATGAGGAAAAAATTCCATGTTTGGGAAAAAAATTGTAGCTGAAATAAGATGTGAGAAGTGTATCAGATTTCAGAGCTTGTTTCTGATAACGCACATTTTGGAAACATGTTTTCCAGGCTGTCTTTTGAAAAAAAATCCACATATATTTTAAATATCTCTCTCTCTCTCTCTCTCTCTCTCTCTCTCTCTCTCTCTTCCCCCCCCCACCCAGAGAGAGATTATATTTGTAGATGCAAATATAAATTTCAAATACATACACAAATATATTATTTATTTCTCAAGTTAGATCAAAAGTTTGAATTTGTTGTTGTATTATTTGGTATGAAAAATTTTGCAGATCTAAATTTCCAACTCTTTTGAAATAATTATTTTGTGCATTATATATTATCATTATATTTTTTACAATACAAATTGATCAAGTTATCCATGTTTATTCTGATAAGGAGCATGTCCTTAGTATAGCTAGCAAGTCTCTTTAGATTGTGGCTATAGTCCCTCATTGAGAAACAAAGTCAGCGATTTTCAGTTACAATCGAATGTGCTTTAGACTATGGATTCTTTACTTCTCTGGATATGTAGCACACTTTCAAAATCAAGCGCTCTTGATACCTCATTCAAAGGTATAAAACATATTCAAAGCAGCACTAAAAACATCAGCAGTAATTATAGTTTAGTCTTTAATGTAGTACAATGACATTGCAAACACTAAAAACTTGCAGTCATGGAATGTTTTGTGACATATCAGGAACAAGGTGCCCTATTGAGTTATTCAAACCTCTAGAGGCAAAGCTTGTCCTAGGCAGATATACCATTTTTTTGGGTCAGTGCTTAATATCCTACAGATTCACAACTCCTATGTCCAGAAAACTTTACCTTACTCTTTAATGAAATAAAATCTGGAGATACAGTAGTCTTCCAGAATACACTTAGTGAGAACAACCATTCTAGACTAATTGAATTGCTTACATTTGCTTAAAAATATATTATGTTCTTTCTCTGCCCTAGCTATTGCTTGGATCAAGGTCTAGTCCTTTATATTTAAACTCTCATCAAATTAATAAAGACCTAAGGCTTAAATGAATAAATAAAATGAATAAATGAATGAGTGATGAGTGACAGTAGTTTGAATGGAATTAATATTAAAACAATGAGAGAAGTTAAAAAAAATTTTGACAAATAGGAGAAGGACCAGAAAAAATGTACTGAAAGCTTTGGAGTAGTTAATTTAAAGTGAGTGTTAATTTACATTAGATGATTATATTTACATTACAATATTAATTTACATTGAGTGTGACTCATATAATGATTTAGAATATATTTGTGGTTTTTTTCCAATATAAAGCTTATTAGTCATGCTAAAGTATAGAGTTCATAGAATAATAGGAGAGAAATAAGGTATTCAAGTTATTCAGAAGGCATAGTCTGAGTACAAAGAAGGAAAATGATTACCCATGGCTAAGGCTCAATAACTGAATTCTATTGAGAACATTTAGAATAATCTTTTTTGAATTTTAGATTTAGGGGGTACAAATGCATATTTGTTACATAGACGTATAGTGTGGTGGTGAAGACTGGGTCTCAGGTGACCCATTTCTCAGATACTGAACATTATACCCCATAGGTAGTTTTTGAACCCTAAGTCCCCTCCCCATCTCCCTTCTTATTGGTGTCCCTAGTGTCTATTATTTCCATCTTTGTGACTGTTTAGCTTCCACATATAATTGAGAACATGCGGTGCTTGGTTTTCTGTTTCTGCCTCAGTTCACTTAGGTTGATGATCTCCAGTTCCATCCATGTTGCTACAAAGGAAGATTCCATTCTTTTTTAAGGCTGCATAGTATTCAATGGTGTATATATAACATATTTTCTTTACCCAGTCAATTGTTGGTGGGCACTTAGGTTGGATCCATGATTTCGCTAATTTTTTTTTGAGTTGAAATCTCACTCTGTTGCCCAGGCTGGAGTGCAGTGGCACGCTCCCGGCCACCGCAGCCTCGACCTGCTGGGCTCTGGCGATCCTTACACCTCAGCCTTCCAAATAGCTGGAACTATAGGCACATGCTACCATGACCAGCTAATTTTTTGATTTATTTGTAGAGACTAGGTCTCACCATGTTGCCCAGGTTCGTCTCCAATCCACGGACTCCGGCAATCCTCTCGCCTGGGCCTCCCAAATTGCTAGGATTATAGTCTTCAGCCATTGTGCCTGGCTTTTGCTAATGTTACAAGTGCTGCTGCAATGAACATACGGGTACAGGTGTCTTTTTTTTTTTTTTTTTTGGTAGAAGTCTCACTCTGTTGCCCAGCCTGGAGTGGAGTAGCACATGACCACCGCAGCCTCAACCTGCTGTGCTCGGGTGATCCTTCCACCTCAGCCTTCTAAGTAGCTGGGACTACTCGCCACCACGCCCAGCTAATTTTTTGATTTATTGTAGAGAAAAATTCTTGCCGAGTTGCCCAGGTTGGTCTTGAACACCTGAACTCAGGGAATTCTCTTGCCTCTGCCTGTCAAAGTGCTGGAATTACAGGTATGAACCATCGCACCCGGCTAGTGTTTATTTTATATACTTATTACTTTTCCTTTGGGTAGATCCCTAGTAGTGGGATTGCTGGGTCAAATGGTAATTCAGTTTTTAGTTCTTTGAGAAATTTTATACTGTTTTTCATGCAGGTTGAACTAGTTTACAATCCCACCCAGACTGATGAGTGCTCCCTTTTCTCTGCAACCACACCAACATCTGTTGTTCTTTGTCTTTCTAATAATAGCCATTCTGACTGGTGTGAGGAGATTTCTCACTGTGGTTTTAATTTGCATTTAGCTGATGATTAATGATGTTGAGCATTTTTTCGTTTGTTGACTGCCCATGTGTCTTCTTTTGAGAGTGTCTTATTCATGTCTCTTGATCACTTTTTTAGCTTAAATAAATCTCATTTGTCTATTAAAGTTTTTGCTGTAATTGCTTTTGGGGTCTTTGTCATAAATTCTTTGCCTAGGCCAATGTCCAGCAGAATGTTTCTTAAGTTTTCTTCAAAGATTTTTATAACTTCAGGTCTTGCATTTAACTATTTGATTTATTTTGAGTTAATTTTTGTATGTAGTGAGAGATAGGGATTCAGTATCATTCTTCTGCATACAGCTAGTTAATCTTCCCAGCACTGTGTTTTTTTGTGTTTTATTTTGTTTTTATTTTTATTTTTATTTTTTATTTTTTTTTTGAGTTGGAGTCTCACTCTGTCGCCCAGACTGGAGTGCAGTGGCCGCTCCCGGCCACCGCAGCCTCGACCTGCTGGGCTCCGGCGATCCTTCCGCCTCAGCCTTCCAAGTAGCCGGAATTACAGGCGTGCGCTACCACGCCCAGTTGATTTTTAAATTTATTGTAGAGATGAGGTCTTGCCGCCCAGGCGGGTCTCGAACCCGCAGGCTCAGGCAATCCACTCACCTCAGCCTCCCAAAGGCGCGGGATTACAGGCTGAGCCACCGAGCCCGGCTTGTTTTGTTTTTAAATAGGGTGTCCTGTCTCAATTTTTTTCTAGCTTTGTCAAAGTTTCTTTTTGACTTCCATTATTTTTGCATATGTCCCTATGGTTCTATCATACATCATTTGTTCAGTGTTTTGAGTGCACTAAAGTCAGAAGCTATTTCTGATGAAGTGTATAGGGTCAATTTTCTCTGCTCTGGATGATTTTTTATTTTCTACATTGAAAGGAAAATAATTCAGTAATCTATTTAAAACTTGGAAACAATGGAAACAGAGTGTTCTCCATTTTTCTTTCAGAGCTCCTTCTATGAGCAGATCCATGGCAGAAGGGAACGAAAATATTTTCTGGAACCTAGAACATGTTTGTTAACCCTGAAAAGAATTCTACCTTGGTGTACATACTTTAATAATTCTAGGAAAAACTTTGGTTTAACACCTTCTTTAATCTTGCTTGCCTTTGGCAGAATTGTACTACATTATGTATATCACAGGTAAGCTGTTCTTAGCATTTGTCACTGGCTATAAGTAGATGTGCACAAATTAGGATACAATGAGCACTTATTAAACATTTATTAAATATGAAATTTAGTAAGTTTTAAAAGATGTGGACAGAAACAGCACAAGCACCAGCAGTGGTGCAATCCTCAAAGACTAATAACAATGGGGTTCTGTTATCATCCTTAGCCTGAAGGATAAGTAGAGGAATAATTATCAGAACCTACAGACAGGAAAGTATGAGTGGAGAAGGCCACCTGGAAGGAGCAGGTTCTCTGGCAAGGGACCCAGTCATTCTAATGCAATCCTTCGGGGAGGGAACCAGGAGCAGGACCAGCCACATAATTTGTAGTGCCCGGTGCAAAATAAAAATGAAGGGCTTCTCGTTCCAAAATTATAAAGAATGCTAGCTGAGAATTAAACCATGCAGATAGCCCTTCTGAGTGCTGAGGCCCAGGGTGACTGCACAAGTCTCACAAACTCATATAGACAGGTTTGGGGGTTGGAGGGGCAGAAGAAAAATATCCCGTCTCACTTTCCTCTCTTACTCAGAATTCCTTCTATTGTTTTCCACTTGCTGAACTGAGTGGGGAGTCAGAAGGCCAGGAAACCCATTTACATGGACTGAGCAGCCCACTGAGACACAGACAGAGTGGGGAGAAGGGGTCCAGAGGGGCAAAGTTAAGACATCCAGTACGTATACCCAGTCTTTTCAATCAGTGAAGACTATTCATCAAATACTCACTTTAAAAGAGTCACACTCCCATTGCTGGTGGTGGAAAATAGACTACGGTAATTTGCTTGAAATAAATTGAAAGGAAAAAAAGCACACAACTGATACAAAATGCAAATTGAATGTTGACAAGAGAGGTAAATAAATAGAAGCTCATCCTGCTAAGAATAAGTTTCACATGTTTGGAAATTCACTGTAGATCACAACTTAATGTTGTACAACAGTTTGCATACAATAGAATCTTCACTAACCTCGTTCTCTTCTTTTCTTGCATGGGATAATAAATAATCTTTTAATAAAAGCACATTTATTTCATGATTCCCTCTAACAAAGTAAGGATTAGAGCATTAAATGGTGAACTATACTTTGAAAACCATAAAATGAGAGGAAAATCAAACTTGCATATAAGAAAAGATAATCCATATGAGAATAAACTATCATGTGTCTTTGTAAATTTTAACCTTAGCTCTTTTATCTGCTTAAATTCCATAAGAAATGCTTCTTTTTATTTCAAAGATCATATTTTTTCTAAATTATATGCTCCTGCACATTTACTGAAAAATACATGTGCATGTGAAGATTCAGAAGCACCCATTTTGATATTCTTGATGTTTTGTTGAAAATTTAACCATATGTGTATGGTACCTGTAACCCTTTCATGTAATCTTATTATAAAATAAATGTATTTTATATAAAGATGAGAGATTATCAAATAGGCATTTGGTGAGAAGGCACAAATTATATACAAAAAATGTAGGAAACTTTTATAGTCCTGCAGCAGTCATTCATTCATTGATGCATTTATTCAACAATTATTTATTGGATGTTTACTATGGCTAAGGCAATGCAAAAAGTAATGGGAGAAAAGAGGAATAAAATTATCCCTGAAGTATGAACTGCATTATTCTTCAATGATATTAATAGAAATGTAAAACAAGACAAAACAAAAAAACTCCAAGAATTGTAAAAAGTTAATAGAAACATATCTTAATTTGTTATTTGTTGAATATCTCCACTGCTAAAATGTTAAATTTCACAAAGGCAGAAGTTTTTCCATATTATTCATTGCTCAATTTCCTGCATCAAATTGTATCTGGCACAAAGAACACCTTCAATAAATGTGTTGAATAGTAAAAAACAAATAAATAAATAAATAGGAAAATGATGGTGAGATCATAGTAATAGTCAACAAAAAATGAGGGGAGAATCTATAATAATAAAGTAACAGTAATAATGTTAAAAATACTGGTAGGTAAAATTCATTGTTTGCCATATGCCAGACCGTGATAAGTATTTCACATACAGGCATTGATTAATCCATACCACTGTCTCATAATAGTGTTACTGTTTGTATTTCTACTTCATAAGTAAAGAAAAAGAACAAGAGAGAGAATAAGAAATTTGCTTGAGGTCACAGGTAAGGACCCGGGTCTTGTCCCACATAGACACCAAACTCCTGGGTCTAAACCATGAGTCTACCTTGTCACAGAATTCTCAGAACCTCTGAGAATTAATTCTCAAATGATGAGTGGTAGTTGATCTGACAGACAAGGGGAAATATGTGACTCATTTAGAGAACCACAATTATATTAGGATACTGGAGACAGTGTGCCTATTAGAACGTGCGAGACTATGTCTGAAAACACAGCTTAGCCAGATTATAGAACATATGAATATTATGCTAAGGCATTTGTATGTTATTCCAAGGGAGATCAGAGCCATCAAAACATGTAAGGAAGTAACAGGAGGAAAGTTACATGTTTATTGATTATCCATCCTTTAGAAAAATCTTCCAAACATTACACTTTAAATAGCATGCAAAAGTGTAGAACAGCCATTAACTAATTTAGATACAAACTTTTAAACATCTCACTTAAGTATAAATTTATTTATGTTACTTTAAATACAAACTCATCTCTCTTAATTTACTTAAACACTAACATGTTTTGTACAACATGTTTTAAATATCATCATATATATTGCCACAAAATCTGTACTTATTTCTAAAGGACTAAGATAATTCAAGATAAATACATTTTCATATTGGGATGAGAACAAAGCTCTGAGAAACATGACTGAATGCATGTTTGCATTACATATTTCAGCTGGAACATTCCTTGGTGACATTTGATAGAACATTATACTGAAACCTTCTATCAAACTTCTAAACTTTACATTTATTGGAGCATACTACTTTTCCTCAGAGAAAGAGCAGATATGTATTTAATAATAAGATTTCATTAAACTACCAAGAAAACTTTTGTGCTATTTGATAAACAAGAAACATCATCTAGTAAATGGAAAAAAATTGTAACAATATTAAATAAACTATGATTTTGTTTTACATCCAGGCCCAAAACATTTTGTAATGTCTCTGTTCTATGGTAGAATTTACATATACAATAATGAAGACAAGACCGAAATCAATCAGTCAATCTATCTATCCATCCATCCATCTATCTTTCTATCTATGTTTCTTTCTTTCTTTCTATCTATCTATCTATCTATCTATCTATCTATCTATCTATCTATCTATCTATCTATCTATCCATCCTATCTACCATCTATCTATCGTCCTATTACCTATCTAATCTTTACTAATAGAAATACACTCTTCAATGAACTGCTATATTTTGTAATTTTATTGCTGTTCTTTGAAAGGGGAGAAATGTTTAGACCTACTAATTTCAACTAAAAATGACTAGGGAGGGAGGGAGGGAGGGAGGAAAGAGGGAGGGGGTTACATGGCAACACACTGGATACTTTGTTCACTATTGGAGAAGAGAGGACCAGCTAGAAGCCCAAACTTCACCTGCACACAACTTACTTATGTAGTAAATCTTCACTTGTACCCCACAACTTAAATAAAATAAAACTGGGATATGCTAAATAAAAAAGAGGCTATGATGAAATATTTTAGTGTTATCAATTTTGTTAAGCTATATCTGTGTTTCCCAGAATCCCTTTCCTTGACTTTTTCCTAGTTAGAGATTGCTAAACAAAGAAAATTTGTGACACTTGGGAAGGAGAAATAAAGCACCAGCACTTATTCTCTGGAAGAAATTGCGACTAGTTGTGGTGACGCACAGATAGAGGTGCTGGAAGATTTCAGTTTGTACTCGTTTTCCTCTCCGTTTCCATTGTTTTTGAAGGACCGCTGATCCTGTTCACTAATCAAAAGCTCATGACCATTATTAGATGCTTTTCTACATATCTACACGCTTGTGCTTCAAACTTCTCCACCACTTTTCCCTTTACGCTCCCAACTGACTGCTCATATTTACTGGCTGGTGCAGACTGTGGCTTCTCTAGCCTTTTTGTACATTTGTATAAAGGTCAATTCCTATAATAAGGCTCCTATCGGATAACTCATAATGGTTTTGCTTCCCTGAATTAACATAGGCTGATGCTAAAAAAGAAGTTGGGAAAAATGGGGAAGTAGACATAAGAACTACTGAAAATAAATATATAAAGATGAAAAAGGGCTATTTGTTTATTATATCAGTCCAGTTTAAGCCTTTCACACTTTAGCACACCCTCTGGGATTTTTAGGAACTCCAATATAATTTAATGATAATATTATTGTCTCCCTTAGATGTTGGATTTACAGTGTATATACGTCATTAGAAAATTGTTGTGAAAAGTCAACTAAGATTTTATTTGCACAGTTTTTATCTCATTAGATTTTGTGACTTTCTATTTGATCCACCTTTGCCTATTCACCTTCATTCTCAAATATTTATGTTCTTTTAATGAATTTTTCTACAAACATCCGTGAATTGGGAAAGGAGAAGAATCAAACAAATTAACTTTTCCCATATATAGCAATATAAATGGGGATTTCTATAAACTCCAAATCTAATTCAGAAAAAAAAATTCTATCTTTTTGTAAATGGGTTAATGATTTAAATTCTATACTTTATGCATTTTAAAGCACTAAAACTTGTAGCATTTTTTTGACATTGGCAATGATATTCGTTTAAACTTCTTTTCTGATAGAACATGCACATTGCAGCATGGCTATTTCTTAAGTGGTAGAGAAAGTCTCTATAAAGATAATTTCCTCTTCCTTTCTTTTCCAAAAACTGTTTTTGGTGGCAGAGATGTGGTTGTTGATAATGGCAGGTTTTCTTTGCAAGAAAATGCTGATAGCAGAAGTGCATTAGCATGTTACTCCTTAGATTAGCTATAAAACAGCTCTGGGACCCAACACTGACTCAAAAGTTTGAGAGAGCTTGAAGTGCTTTCAGGTCAGCAATGACCACTGCATATTTGTAGAAGTAAAACCAAATGCTCTCTGGAATACAATTTTCTTTATTTAATCCCAACATATTGACAAAGAGTGAGGTCAAGCAATGAGTTAACACCTAAAGGCCACAAGTACACCAGAAAGCAAGCACTCTGTGTGAAAGGCAGCATGAAAATCTATTAACTGATTTTGATCTTGAAGGACAACAGATATTGAAATTTTCAAGTATATAACACAAAGCAATTATGTAAGAAATATTTAAAGAAAAGAAGATGCAATTAGATAAATGGTAACAAAGGGGCATTGACATTGAATAAGAATATTTGAAAAATAAACTAAAAGCTAACAATTAAATTAAGATTTTGTGGTTGAAAAATAAAATAATCAGGAAAAATCTCAATGGATGTTTTAACTTGCAGATTATAAACAACTGAAGAAAAAATTAGAAATTGTATTTAGAGAAATTGCTCAGATTTAAACATCTGTCAGATAAAGAGTTGAAAATTAGAAAATAATTATTGAGAGTTAGAGAGGACAGAATGAAATGTATACTATTAATTTAGTTGTTGTAGAGTAAAATAATTTTTTAAAAAAGAAGGATTGAGGAAAAATGGCTACGATTTATCCAGTACTAACAGCAATGGTAGTACTAAGAAAAAAAATTCAAGTTGTTTTAGAAGTAATAAAAATTAATTTAGGCCCAAATTCATTATGCTAAAGCTTTAAAATACAAAATAAAAAGCTTTAAAAATAGACATAGAAAAATAGGTCTATTTAAATATTTATATTAAATATTTATAACATAAAGAAATATTTCTATGTTCTATTTAAATATTAAAATCTATTTAAGTATCAAAATACAAAATAAAAAGCTTTATAAATAAACATGGAGAAAATTCAGATCAATTTAAAAGGCACAATGATTAGAAAGACTGCGTTTTTTAAGAATCAATAAGTGATACCCAAAGAAACTAGAGAAACGGTATTGTGAAATATAAAAGCCAATTTGGAACTATGTACCTACTAAAACTGTTTTTAAAAAATGTGTGTGAAATAAATAAGATACTATTTTACATCTAAGTTGGCCATAATTAGGAAATTACAATTAAGTTGGTCAAAATTAGGAAATCTGACAATGCCAATACTGGAGAGAATATATATGAATGAGAATTACTGATTGGTGTGAATTGTATGATTTCTTTAGAGGACCTTAGTATTACCTTATGCTAATAAATAATTATATATCCATTTACTCAGAAATTGTACCTGTCCTCCAAAAGGTGAGTATAAACAAATTTGTAGCAGCAGTTAATCTAAAAAAGAAAAGAGAGAGAAAAGATTCTAATAACTGTCACAAGAGAATAAAGTGATATACAATGGAATATTACGCAGCAATAAAGAAGGACAAATATACGGGCTTCGCAGCAACTTGGATGGATTTGGAGTTGATCATGCTCAGTGATCTATCACAGAAACAAAGAACAGAGTACCATATGTTCTCACTCATACACGGACCTTGAACAATTATAATATTATAAGAAAGCATTTGGCACTAATGGGAAACTGTCAGGGGAGGGGGAGTGGGATTGGCAGTTGAGGAAAATTGCTATAGGAGGGAGGAGCATACCTCCAACAAGCTACCTGGATAATCAATGTTTGTATACCTAAACCTGAATTGTACCCCACATCTTTGTAATAAAAAAAGAAAAAGAAAAAGAAAGTGTAATATGTCACAATAGACTAGTACACAACTAGAGCTGCATGAAATGTACCATTGAGGGAAAATGCAAGTGCCAAAAAACTGCATAAAATTTGATACAATTTTAAAAGACTCATAAAGAGAAACAATTCCATAACATATTATTTATATTTACCTGCATGAGTGCTAAAACTAAAGCAAGAGCAACATTAGAAACAAAGAAAGCATAAGCAAAAAATATAATATTCTTGTTTCCTCTGGAGAGAAAACAAGGAGATAGCACCAGATAACATGAGTAGATCCAAGTAATTGGTAATAGTTTCTCTCTTGGATTGAGTTTTGAGTTAATGCATGTTCATTCAATTATAAATCAATTATAAAATAGAACACAGTGCATTACTGAGTTAAATAAATATGTGCATAATAATATCAAATTTAATTCTCTACTTTCTCTTACTCTTAAGCAAGTATCCTTTTTAGAAATAAATGTATATAGATTGGTTGATATAAAAATAACTTTATAGGCAGGGCTCGGTGCCTCAGCCTGTAATCCCAGTGCTTTGGGAGGCCAAGTGAGTGGATTGCCTGAGCCCACGGGTGCGAGACCTGCCTGGGCAACTTGGCGAGACCTCATCTCTACAATAAATCAAAAATTAGCCGGGCGTGGTAGTGTGCACCTGTAGTTCCAGCTACTTGGAAGGCTGAGGCGGAAGGATCGCCAGAGACCAGCAGGTGGAGGCTGCAGTGGCCGGGAGCGGCCACTGC
>NW_007252882.1:151997-181600 GCF_000164805.1 Carlito syrichta
CTGCCCTCCAGTTTGGGCGACAGAGTGAGACTCCAACTCAAGAAAAAAAAAAAAAACCAGACAAGCAAACAAAAAAACATAAACAGAAAACTTTATAGTCAATTCAACTGCCTACTACCTCTCTTAAGTTCCCTAGAAATACAAGGAAGGAAACCCCCCAAAATGGAATTATTTGGAGGGCATGAATCTTGTAGTACAGGATTCCCCTGCTAAATAAGTGTTCTAGGAAACCATCTGCATCGGTGTACCAGCTAGTGTTTTTTGTGAGAAGCTGGATTTGGCTTCAGTGAATTCTTTTTGGAGATTCTTTCAATTTATTCACCCATTTCATCATGAACGATTTATGAGTGCACCTGTCCACACTATGCTGCGTTCAGCGGTTATTGACCCCAAACGGCACAAACACAATACCCCACCCTCCCTCTTCACCCAATCTCACCCCGAGCAACTACTTTTTGTTTCTCCAGGTGAAAAAGTTTTCAAAGGTAAACATTTTGCCAGTATGGAAGAGGTGAAACAAAAATGGCAGAAGCACGAAAAGACATCAAAATTGATGAGTTCAAAAACTGTTTTGAACAGGGCAAAAAGCGACTCAATAGGTGTGTTGCATCAAATAGAGTACTTTGAAGGTGGCTGAAGTTCGTACATGTAAGAAGAAATACACGATTTTTAATAAATAAATTCCAATTTGGGGATTTGCCCCTCATAGTTTAAGGTTTTCTTGGTGTGTTTTGTCATTGGATCACAGTAGTTTCCTGTTGCTGAGACAAAAATTCTGTAGGTATGGCTAAGGAATTTGTATTTCTTTAACAGCCAAGGTAACCCTTAAGTACATTTATGTTAGAGAATTGTCAGTAGAAAAAAGGCATTTGGCGTTCTGTTAAATTTGTATTCTGATCAAGAAAAATAAACTGGGACACATGGGATCCTCAGGGATCCACCTGAAACTCTCTTTCTTTCTTTTTTTTTTTTTTTGAGTTGGAGTCTCACTCTGTCGCCCAGACTGGAGTGCAGTGGCCGCTCCCGGCCACCGCAGCCTCGACCTCCTGGGCTCCAGGGATCCTTCCACCTCAGCCTTCCGAGTAGCTGGAACTACAGGCGCGTGCTACCATACCCGGCTAATATTTTGATTTATTGTAGAGATGAGGTCTCACCAAGTTGCCCAGACGGGTCTCGAACCCACGGGCTCAGGCAATCCACTCACCTCAGCCTCCCAAAGGCGCGGGATTACAGACTGAGTCACCGAGCCCGGCTCTGAAACGCTCTTTCTTAACATACAGCTGGTACTTTTAAGAATGATAGTTATATCTATTAAATAGATTCGTGTTCATTAATTCTCTTCTTCTGGAACCAGCTAGACTGTGGTGAAAGAGCATTACAAAATTCAGTCTAAACCAGGCATGTGCAATTTGTGGCCGGTGGGCTGCCCAGGAGAAATAGTATCGTGACCCCCCCCAATTCTTTTAACATCATGTACTCTTCAGAGTGTACTTTCTTTGTGACCCAATTCATAGTTCCATTTTTGAAGTTCTTAGTCACACCTCATTCATGACATTACTTTTTGGCACCACATACATTTGTGAGCAGCTGTTTTCAATTATGAAGCACATGAAGAACAAAATTCGAACCAACATTTCCTATGAGCACCTTGAGAACTCACTGAGAATTGTGACCACTTCTATTAAACCAAACATTAATAGATTAGTTTTGCAAAAACAAGCTCAAATTTCACACTAGTTTTATATTATTCTTATTTTCTAAATTTTATAATAAAATATAAAAAATAAATCTTAACATGTATATGCACTAACTATATTATATAATTTGTGTGTCGCCTAGAACAATTTATCTTTACTCAATATGGCACAAGGAAGCCAAAAGGTTGGACACCCCTAGTCTAATGATCATAGTTGACAATATAAGTTAAAACCATTTTCTATCATTGCCTTAAAACAGAGATTGGATCCAAACCTGAGAAGCTTTCTCCTTGGTTCTGTCTTGGACTTCTATTGAGTTTTAGTAAACTTCTGGAAAAGAAAACATTTACTGTGTTGAATGTACAGACACTTCATTTTAACATTCTGAGGATAAAATAACAGGAATGAATCAGCACAAGACTTTATAATTTATTCATTGACATAATTAAAGTCAAACACTCCTGGTTCTGTGGAACATCTCACAGTTTTACTTTCCTATGACAACCTCTTTCTGTGTGTCCTTCTTGTTTCCTCTGTGTTAGAAGATGAACAGAAGTGTCCAAATAGCAGACATCTCTATTCATTAAAAGGTGAATAGAGGTAACTCTATAGCTGTGAGCATAGGTCAGTTCAATAACAGCTCATGTTAGGTAACACTTGAAGTTTGATAGAAAAGGGGTAAAGCTTTCTTAAATTCATACACACACACACACACACACACACACACACACACACACACACACATATATACATGTGTATTAATGAACACGAATTAATGAGAATTAATGAACATGAATATATATATATTCATGTTCATTAATATATTAGTATATATATATGTTCATTAGTATATATATATATATATATACACACACACACACACTACTTCAGTGAACACAAATCTAGGGAGGGTAGGTCAGAGATGAGATGTAAAGAAAACAGGTAAAGTCCATAAAATATATGAAACCTACTCATCTGTTGACAAAACAATTGACTTTCTCACTTTGCAGTTTTTAAATGATTTTCACAGTTGTTGTATTGTAGATATAGACATTATCTGAGTCTACACAGGATAACAAACAACAGCTTTCCCATCTTCTCAATGGGAAGCAGCATTTCTCCTTGGCCCTTTCATCAAGTAAGTATTTATTAAAATTCACATAATATGTAACAATTCCTTGTCCTAACTTTGCCTTAATTAGACATCATTGGAACATCCAGGCATCATTATATCCTCTATAAAATAGTAATAAAATTCCCGCCCTTCCAACATAATTGGAATATGATGAGATTTTAAGCAAGCTACTCGATAAAATATAAAGCATCATATGAAATGATTTATGATTATTATCAATTATTTATCAGTTTTGACTGGGACAACTCTTGTGAGAACAGGTAACACATATATATATAGGTGGTGACTTTCTTTATATCTGAACTCAAACATGTTAACCATGCTAGGTTAAGTTCCTTTATTCCCAGAATTCTGGGAAGATGTGGGGGATGAACATTTAGGACTTGAGATGAGAGTCTACAAGGTTGAAAATTGTAAGAATACTTTAGGAAATTAGACTCAAAACTATTCATAGACTGTCTTCTAGATAACCTTTATTTCTGTAAGCAAAAAGAAAACTCTGTGGCTAGAACCTCAACCAGGATGATAGAGATGTGGTTCTTTTGGATGAAAAATTTTATTGCAAGTAAGAAAGAAAGCTCTATTCAATGATTACCAATTAATTTATGCCAAACTACAGGGTAATAGAAACCAGCCAGGACAGTAATTCTCCTTGAATGGTAGATACTACCTTGTAAACTGGGGAAACAATTGGTGTTCAGTATAAAGGTTTCAGAAGAATAAAGAATCTGGGTGCAAATGTAAGACTCATCTCTTACAATATTAAGACTTTGGGCCAGGTGCTCAAACCCTCTCTTCTTTATGGTCTCCATCTGTTTAACCAGGGATAATGACTATATTAACTCTTAGAATTGCTGTGAGGATAAATAAGAAAGTACAAGGAACATAATTCAGTGCTTGGAATGTTGGAATTTCATGAGAACAAGCAATGGGTTTGAAGCCAGACGGCCTCTGTTTGAATCTTGGCATCAGCACTTACCAGATGTGTGGCCCTTGGCAGTTTACTTAACGTCTCTTTAGTTCAATTAGTAAAACTGTAAAAATGGCAAGGATAATAATTGTACCTACTTCATGAGAATTAAACTAGATCATATTTTAAACTGCTTAAAACAGTACCTAGTACTATAGCACATATTAAGTGCTATAGTGTTATTTTTTTTAAGAAATAAATTCAATGAAAAATTCTCACTGTTTGCAAAACCAGGGGAACACATTTTGTGTATTTTCCCTAGCTCTTGGGTCCAGTTGTCGAGATTGTTTTGCTCATGATGTAGCTCCTATTCAGAAAATCATATTCTTCAGTTAATATTTTCTGAGAAATCAAGGGAAGAAGTTTCCACAAAACGGAAACCAAAGGCTAAGGTCTAGATGTGAATAATCACAGCTGGCTTGACTTAAAAGGTTAGAGGATTAGAATGTTAATAATTTAGTATTTCTTAAGCAAATATGTTCAAACATGCAATAAGCAGCTGCTCCCATGAAAGAATTAGCTAGTGACATATTTTATCTTCTAAAAGGAAAGCTATTTTTGGTCAAATGAGAGTGCAAAAAATATTCTTAAAATTCTTTGTAATGACAGGAAATATAAATTTTTTTGCAGCTCTTTAATTCAGAAACAGCTTGCATAATTTTTTGGAGCATGAGAAGGGTAGATAAAAGTCTATCTCAAATCTTAGAACTATCAATTCTTAGGGAATTTTTGGAAAGAAAAAATAGAGTTTGTAGTACGGTGGAGGCTGAGGTCAATACATGTAGAAATAACTTTGGTTTGTATAAAGCAGAGTTTCTCAAAAACCTATTTTTTTTTTCATTTTTGCCCCCATCCCTATTAATGGTCCTTTAGATTTATTTTTTCAAATTATCCCTCTGATGAAATTTGATACCATAAATATGCTATACATGTATGTATACTTGTGGTTTATAAATAAAACAGTAAAATGTTTTCCATCCCAGGAGCCAATTGTCTACCAAGTAGGGGTAATATCACTTATGCTCCTTGAGAATGTTTGGTATATTTTTATGTATTTATTTTAACAGTTTACTTAACTTTGTAATGGATTTAGGGATAACAAGTGTAGTTGTATTACATGGCTATACTGCATAGTAGAGAAGTCTGGGCTTTATGTGTACTCATAACTAGAATAGTGTACACTGTACCCAATAGATAGTACTTCATCTCTCACCTCCTTCCCACCCTCTCACCTTTTGTAGTTTCCAGTGTCTATTATCCCACAGTTTATGTGTGTGTATACTCATTGTTCAGTTCCCACTTCTAACCAGAAACATGGTTTTTGACTTTCTGAGTCATTTCACTAAGGATAATGGTTTCCGGTTCCATCATCCATCTGCTGCAAAAGACATAATTTCATTCTTTTTTTTTTTTCACTGTCTAGTATTCCACGGTGTGTGTGTCACTTTTTTTTGTTGAGTTGGGGTCTCACTCTGTTGCCCAGACTGGAGTGCAGTGGCCGCTCCCGGCCACCGCAGCCTCAACCTGCTGGGCTCCGGCGATCCTTCCGTCTCACCCTTCCAAGTAGCTGGAACTACAGGCACGCGCTACTACGCCCGGCTAATTTTTTTGATTTATTGTAGAGATGAGGTCTCGCTGCCCAGGCGGGTCTCGAACTCACGGGCTTAGGCGATCCACTCACCTCAGCCTCCCAAAGGCGCGGGATTACAGACTGAGTCATCGAGCCCGGCTCTGTGTCACATTTTTTAAAATCCGATCATTCATTGATAGAAACTTAGGTTGATTTCATGTCTTTGCTATTGTAAATAGCTGTGTGATAAACATACAAGTGAAGTCGTCATTGTGATAAATGTTTTATCTTCCTTTGGGTAGATACCCAGTAGGGAGATTGCGGGATAGAAGGGTAGATCTAGTTTTAATTCTTTGAGAAATCTATTTACTAGTTTCCGTGGAAGTTATACTAATTTAAATGCCCACCAACAATGTATAAGCATTCTCTTTTCTCTGCATCCTCACCAATATCTGTTGCTCTTGAACTTTTTAATAATAACCAGATAATGCTTGGTTTAAAGAGAGAATTTACGAAAAGAAATATGTTGGTCTCTTGCCTTTACATAAACCAAAGTGACATTAGCTTCAAATATTCACTAGGTAGTCACTAGGTTTCTTCATTAAGTATTCACTAGGTTTTTTTCATTAAGAATATTTTTATTTTGTTTGAGTGTTTATTTTATTTTTTTAGTATAAAGGAATCTATTTCAGAATTTCTAACTGTAAGCCTAGAAAGTCTATGTTTAGTTGAGTGTGGACAAATGTTTTTAATGTATTGAAACAAATATTTTGTTATTTAGATAACTTTTTGTTGTCATATATAAAAGATAGATAGGGTAAATTATATGACCTTTTTATGCCTCAGTCTCCTCATCTATAAAATGGGGACTAATAATAATCATTATAGTACTTAATAAGGGTTGCAAAGTTTAAAAAATTAATATACATATATTAAATTAAAAAGGAAAACATATATTCTTAGAACAATGTCTGGTAAATAGAAAGCAGTACATCTTATTATTTTTATTTTTTATTAAAACTAGTTTAAGACCTTATAATCTTATCTCATAAAGATATGGGTTTAGTTAGATTATAAAATGAGTTAGAAAAAATAGAGTAAAAACATATAGGAGTGGAATCAAACAAGTTGTTGGGAACCAAGACATGTTTCCAATGTGTCTTGGGTGCCCACAGGATCTCTTTCATATTAGATTCATTTTTTTATAGACAGGCTACCTTAGTTTCTCTATTCACACAACTATTGCCAACTTTAAAATTTGCATGGCCTTATATCTAACATTTATAAGGTAATTTCAAATTTCTTTCAGAGAGTATTTAATTGGTTCAGTTTGTTAGGCTGTCCTTTCTTCATCCAAACATATGTGGCCAATAGAGTTGGACAAGGACAGCAAACTTGGTAGAGAGACCCAGATTTTTGCAATTACAGCAAAAAGTTTCTTGGGGTAGACAAATACCCCAGAGGTGTCTACTATATAGGATAAGAGGTAACAGTCATAAAATTATCCTCGCTGAGGTATTAATGTCACAATTTGTCCTGAATAAATATTCTCAAATATACTGTAAATTAATAATGACAAAGGAAATTGAAATGTACTAAACTAACCAGTTGGAATATTTATTAGGACAGTAATTCATACAGGCCAAGAATGATAGTTTAACTACATAGTGGTCTAGACTTCAAAAAGGAATAATGCCTGTTTTATACAAAGCAGCTAAATGATAAAAATATCACATGCATAATAAACTGCTTGTTGAAAGACAAGAAAACTTTCTCCAAGCTCAATTAAACATAAGATAAAATGAGTCCCCAAAATGTCATGGCTCTTTTTAAGTACCATGATTGTATTTTATTATAGTTGCTGGCAAGTCGTGAGCAAAAGTATATATGTCGCTATCTTCTTTAACTTTTAATATCCTGCAGAAAACATCTACTGTAGGAATAATTTGAGAAAAATGTGACTGAATACTACTTGATATTTTGCATCAATGAAACATGTTTACTCTTGTTTTGCTGAAAAGTTTTTACACTGTGTTAGAATAATAGCAAACTGTGATAGTTCAAAATGATAATATCTCAGAAACATATTGTCAGATAATGTTTGCAATAGTCTCAAAAAACAGAAGAACTTGAAAATAAAATCTTGGGAAGACAAATTTATTGCTTCTATTAATCACTTATACTGAGCATCATGACATGGAAAATGTATTTAACACCTAAAAAAAATTAAGGATTGTTTTACTATTTTGTGACCTTGAGTGCTCAAACTCTGTTGGAATTAGGGTAAATCATATACCTTGATGAAAAAATTGAATTTGTACCACCCCAACTGTCAAGCTGTTATAGCTTACTATTACAATACTCAAATTAGAAAAAATAGGTTTTTTTCATCCTGTATACTCAATCAAGTTTGTTCGCTTCCTGTTAGGATTGTGTCCAGAGTAGAATTCCCTAGAAGACAGAAAGACTTTCTGCTTATAAACAACTTTGCCATGGTATTGGAAAGCAAGGTTAGTCACTTACCATTAAAAAAATTATGCAATTATTTTGCAGTTATTCTTAGAGGAATTGGATTGCAATAAACATAAATAACATAAACACTATCAAAATCAAAACATATGCTCAAAAGTGTTCATGAAAATATTTATATCAGATCACCATTGTCTATATAGTTATATATTAAAATAGCTAAAATAACATGAATAATTATTTTGTGAATCATCTTATTCATTTTAAAAACTAAATATTTTTATAAAACAATATTTAATTTTGGTCTTGAACATATTAAATTTGTTTAGACTGGCATTTCATGTTTTTAAATGTATTTTTGTTTTGTTTTATTTAGAAAAGAGAGGTTTGCTGACACCATACTGTATACTGTCATGCTTCATTCATTCCAAAACTAGTCCTTAAATGTGTAATGCATTTGTTTATAGCAAAACTCTAACAAAATGAGTTAATAAAAATTGAAGAAAGACCGTAATCATCTAAAAAATTTGTTTATGAGCAAAGAATATAGAGCTGTAACATTCATATTCTATATCCATTCTAGAAATGTAGTATTTTAGAGGTAACAATATTTCTAGTCATTATTTAATCAAATTTCTCTTTTAGTGGGTGAAGAAACAATTGAGTGAAGTTAAGTGTTCTTGCCCTAGGATAGTTAGTTATTAGTAGAACTCCAAGGAGACCACTGACTTCTGTTTACTCAAGACAAAGTTGTCCATTATATGTTTTACCTGTCTTTCATTCCATACCAAGTAGCAAACTACACAAGAATGCCCTTCTTGAAATTTCTCAATTCAAATAAACATATTTCCATATTAGTTTTTAATATCAATGTACTCATTTAATATCAGGTCTTCCTTTGACTCTATTTTTTTTTTAAGTGAAAAATTGGCACGAAAGTAAAACCAGTTTTGCTTCTAAGCATTGCTGTGAAAACTTTCTATATGTTCTAGAAAAGCTGTACTAAGCTGTGAAGTAAAACATTTCTCAATTTTATCTGAAAAAGTTGATCTTCATTAGCATGTCTGTACCTGAGCAAAAGAAATCCCTTAAGTGTACAGCAGCTAAAAATTGAGTCATAACTAAAATCCACATCATATTTTACCTTTTTGAAGTTCTTCAGGGTGCTATGTGAAGTTCAAGGTGACTGTTTTAACAGCTTTACTGATGTACAATTTACATATATTAAACTGCACGTATTTTAAAATGTACAAATTAAGTTTTCAATATGTATATATCTATGAAGTTATCACAAAAATTAAGATCACGAGTATTTCTATAAACCTCAAAAGTTTCCCTGTGGTCCTTGTAATCCCTTCTCCCTGCTCCCTCCTCGACATTTCCCTCTGGTCCTCAGGCAACCAGGGATTTTTTTTTCTCCTATAGATTAGTTTACATTTTCTAAAATTTTATACAAATGGATACATACAGTAATGCTCTCTTTGGCTGCATTTTTTCACTCAGTATAATTATTTGTAATGTATCTATACTATTACCTATATCAATAATTTCTTTTTATGATTAGTAGTATTTTATTTCATGTATTGATGAAAATGAGTTGCTTGCAAATCTGGGATATTAAAAAGAAAGCTGCCAAGTTTGCATAGTTCTATGTTTACAAGTACAAAGTTGCATGTTTTTGTATGAACATAGGCTTACTGTTCACTTTGGTAAGTATCTAGGAGTGAAATGGCTGCATCACATAGTATGCCCATGTTTAAATTTTTAAGAAACTGCCAAGCTATTTTCCAAAGTAATTGAACAAACCATTTTACTTCCTCACTAGGAAAGCATGAGCATTCCAGATACTCTGCATTCTTTACAACCTTTAGTATTGTCTGTCCTTTGAGTATATCCATTCTAATGGATATTTCATGATATCATTAGGATTTTTCCTAATGACTAGTATTGAGTATCATTTTATGTGCTTATAAGTTATCTGTATGTCTCCTTTGGACAATTCAAATAATTTCTCCATTTTTAATTCTGTTTCTTCCTTATTGCTATAGTGTAAGAATTTTTTATATATTTGGCATACAAATTCTTTATCAAATATATGATTTACAATATTTTATTTATTTTTTTTTTTCGAGTTGGAGTCTCACTCTGTCACCCAGACTGGGGTGCATTGGCCACTTCCGGCCACCGCAGCCTCTACCTGCTGGGCTCCGGCGATCCTTCTGCCTCAGCCTTCCAAGTAACCAGAATTACAGGCATGTGCTACCATGCCCGGCTGATTTTTTTTTTTTTTTTTTTATTGTAGAGATGAGGTCTCGCTGCCCAGGTGGGTCTCGAACCCGCGGGCTCAGGCAATCCACTCACCTTAGCCTCCCAAAGGTGCGGGATTACAGGCTGAGCCACCAAGCCTGGCTTGATTTACAATATTTTATCCCAACGCATATGTTATTTTATTCATGGTTTTGTGAGGCACAAAAGAGAGAGAGTGTGTGTGTGTGTGTGTGTGTGTGTGTGTGTGTGTGTGTGTATGTGTGTGTGTGTATGTGTGTGTATGTGCAATTTATTTATTCTTAATGCATGTGGATATGCAGTTGCCCCAGTAAGACTTGTTAAGATTATTTTCTTCTCATTAAATTGTTTCAATACTTTTATTCAAAATCAAGCAATTATGAATATAAAGATTTATTCAGTATTCTCAGTTGTGTTCCATTTATCTATATGCATATGTTTTTACCAACACCACAGTGTATTGTGGCTTTATAATAAATTTTGAAATTGGATTGTGCAAATTCTCAAACTTCATTTTTCTTTTTTAAGTTTGTTTTGGCTGTCATTGGTCTGTTGCATTTACATATACATTTTAAAATCAACTTATTAAGTTCTACAAAAATCCTGCTGGAATTTTGATAGAGATTGCATTTAATATATAAATCAATTTGGAATGAGTTGTCTTCCTAACAGTATGGTTTCTTCCAATTCATGAACATGAAAAGTTTCCATTTATTTATTCCTTGATTTATTTCAGGAATGCTTTACATTTTTTAGTGTGCAAATCTTGCTTGCACATTTTTGTTAAATTTGTTCTTAAATATTTAGCATTCCTAATATTATTGTGAATATAATTATATTTCATTTTTTTTCTTTATTGCTAGCATACATACATTAAATTTATTTTTGTGTCTTGATCTTATATCTTGTGGACTTGCTAAAATCCTGTTTCAGTATTAGTAATTTTGTATTGCCTAGGTTTCTTAGAGTTTTCAAAGCATAAGTCCATGTCATCTCCACATAAAGATAGTTTTATTTCTCTGGTTCCAATTCCACTGTTTTTACTTTTTTTTTCTTTTTTGGAATACCTAAAATTTTCAGTACAGTGTTGAATAGAAATAGTGAAACAGACATTCTTGTCTTGTTCCTGATATTAAGAAGAAGAAATTCAGTCTTTTCTCCTTAAGTATGATGCTAGAGATGAGTTTTTTCTAGCCTCCCTTTATTTTATATATATATATGTCTATATATATGTATGTATATATATATTTATTTATGAATTGGTGTTGAGTTTTGGTACATAAATTTGCTGCATCTATTGAAAGTAGTATGTTATTTCTGTCCTTTAGTTTATTCACAGTATGTATTACATCTCTTTTCTTATGTTAACCTTGCTTGGTTATGGCATATGACTCTTTTTGCATATTGCTAGCTTTGGATTGCTAATATTTAATTATTATCAAATTTGTTCATGTATGAATCTAAGTTTTCAATGACGTCTTTGGCTTTTATGTTAGTACTATCGTCTTCTATATTGAATTTGCTAAGGATTGGCATTTTTTTCTTTTTACAATATTTTATACAGTTTGCTGTGCTGAACTCCTATTTGTGAGAATATTTTAATTTAGAAATTCAATGTCTTTACTTAGTTTAGGCCTACTCTTACCTTTTTCATCTAGAATAAGCTTTGGTAATTGGTGTCATTCCAGAAAATTGTCTATTTAAGTGGTTCAATATGGTGCCAAAAATGGTTAACAATAATCCCTTATATCTTTCTAACTTGGAGGGTTTGTAGTAATAGACCTTCTTATATTCTGGATTTTGAAAATTTGTGGCTTTTTGCATCATTGTTGGTTAGTCTAGCTAAATATTTGTCAATCTTGTTAATCTTTTAAAATAATCAACATTTGGTTTCACTGATTTTCTCTAGATTTTTTATTTCACCACTTTCTGCTATAATTTTTGTTATTCTATTCTTCTGCTCACTTTAGTTTGAATTTATTCTTCTTTTTGAGTTTATTAAAATGCAATGTTAAGATACATATTTAAAATATTTTTTTCTGGTATTCACATTTGATGTTACATATTTTCTTATAATACTGATTTAGCTTCATCACATGGATTTTGATCTGCTGTTTTTAATTTCAAACTATTAAAAATATTTTACATTTTTCCTGATTTTTTATTTGACCCATAGATTATTTAAAAGTGGGTTTCATTTTCAAATATTTTAGAATTTTCAAAATTTCTATTGTTAATTTCTAATTTAACTCCATTTTAGGCTGAGGAAATACTTTGCATGATTTTAGTCTTTTAAATTTATTTAAATTTGTTCTGTGGTCTAGCACATGAATCATGAAAACTTCAAAACAATGTTTATTTTGTAGTCGAGTGGTGTTCTATCATCTACATGTAGTTGGTTAATAATATTCTTCAAGTATTCTATATGACTGGAAATTTTCTTACAATCATGGTTGTTGAATCGTTATTTTCTCCTTTCATTTGTATCAGATTTTAATCATGTATTTTATGGCTCTGATTTTATATACACATACATTTATAACTGATTTATCTTTCTGTTGTGTTGACATTTTTGTCCTTAGGCAATGCTTCCTTTTGTCTATAATAATATTTCTCACCTTAAAGTTAATTTTTGGCACACCATTTTAATTTGTTGATTTTATTTTTGCCTTGTTTTGAGTTATTGTTTTAGATATAACTTGTTTATATGCACCTTATCATAAACTACTGCATAGTAATAATTTTTTTATATCTGGTAAAATGTAAAATTTTGCTCAAGTATAGCTCCATTTTCTCTCACAACCTTTGTACTAGAATTTCATGCATGTTAAATTTAATATGCTAGAATTCCAACAACGCAGTATTATAATTATTGCTTGGTATAATCTTGTGTCAATTAAATAAGTAAAGAGAATGAATAAATGAGAAAAATATATCTCTATTGAGTGTTTTGTATTGAATTATATGCATTTCTCTCTATATATGATTTAATTAAACAATTATGACAATTTTTTCTGTGTATTTCATAATATTCTAGTGTCATTTCCTGCAAGTTGAGATACTTCCTTTATTAATTATTGTAAGACAGGCCTGGCAGCAATAAATTCTTTTACTCTTTGATGTTCTGGGAATATTATATTTCATCTTAACTTTTGAAGGATAATTGAATACAGAATTTGGTTGATTTTTTTTCCCCTCATATTACTTTGAATAAGTCATTCCACTTTTTTCTGGCTTCCTTGATTATGATAAGAAGTCAGATATTGATCTTATTGTCGTTTCCCAGAATACGATTTTTTTTTTCTCTCTTGGGAATTTCAAATTTTTTTGTCTTTCAAAGCTTTGCTTATTATATATTTTCAAGTAGATCTCTCTGAATGTATTATGCCTTTCTTTGTAAACTTTCATGAGTGTGTAGGTGAATGTTTTTCATCAGATTAAGAAAGTTTTCAGTCATTATTTCTTCACATTTTTTTTTTACCCCTTTCCTCTCTTCTTTCTGTCTAGGTTCCAATCACATATGTGTTGGTATACTTGGTGTCACCCAAACTTTTGAGTCTTTGATCATTTAAAATACTTTTTTTTCCAAATCTGATATACATATCTGATTGCATAATTTCTAATTTCTAATGATGCATCAACAATGTCACTGTGCATGAGTAACACCCACTGCTCCAAATGTAAATACCTTTCAACATTTGCTGAGAAGGTAATGGTTTTAATCCTATCCTAGATAGTATATTTATTTGCCTACTTTACTGGGGATAGCTTTAGAAAAGAATAAATCAGATTCTCACTGCTCTTACCCAAAGCTCAGTTGGCTTACAAACACAAATACTTCTTATACTGTTGTATACCTTGCCTGATTTTCAAAGTTTCAGATGACTGGTTTTGTTCATTTTGTAAAGTTTTAATGTTGCTACTGAGGTAGAACATTTGTTCTTTTAAAGTCTTGTTTATAGTTAACTTTTTGAACATGTGAGGTCAGTTATAACGTTTAATGTTGGTATCTGCTAATTTTAATATTGATACCAGTTTCACTTGGTTAAAATATCTTCTTTTTTCCCATTTATTTTGATTCCTGCTAATTTTTGTTTGTATATCGGACATTATGACCTACTTGAGGGATGAATATCTTTTTAGATTATAAATATTCTTGAGCTTTAATCTGAAAATAGTTGTTATTTGAAAATAATTTGATCCTCCTGGGTCTTACTTTTAGTATTTATTATAATATACTTCTGAGTAACTTAACCAAACTACATGAGTCAAGTGATTTTCCAGTTTGGTGGGAATAGATAGACATAATTTCTAGCCCAATGTAAATTACAGACTCTGTTACCTCATCATTTCTGTTTTTTTTTTTTCTTTTCTTTTTTTTGGGTGGCGGGGGGATCAGGCCTAAGGTAGTTTCTTCTTATATGTTTGCTTCCTAGCTCTCTGATGAATACTTGATGCAGTCCTTTTGTCGATAGCTAAAGATATTTTTGTGCACTATTCTCTCCTTTCCAGAATGCTTTCCCGCAATTACTACCTTTCTTATTTGCACAGGCTCTCAGGTTTGTCTCCTTAACTTAGGAAGCCTGCTGAACTCCATCAAGGCTTCTCCTTGTGCCTTTTCCTGGACACTGTCAAAGCAGTAGGCTGAAGCAATTGTAGATCTCAGGTTACTTGTTTTTCATTAGGGATCTGTCCTTTGTTCCTAACGTCTAGTGTCTGGAATAATGTTGCTCATCTGTTTAATTTGGTATTTTTGTTTGTTTCAGACAGGAACGTAAATTTGCTTCTTGTTATCCCACCATGGATGACAGATTGGAATTCCCTAATTATTATTATTATTTTTTCCCCAAAGAAGAGAATCCCTTATTAACTTGAGCAAGTTTACATTGAAGGAGAAGCCGGCTCTCACCATTGCGGCCATGGTGTGAAATGAGAATGTAAAGTGTGATCCTCATTAAAATCGATACCAATGAGCAAAAAGAAATCAGCAGAATAGCAGATGGTATTGTTTGCAGCTCTGGGAGAGACTTGAGGCTCATAGTCACCATCTGCCTTCACGGCATTTTCTCAAACTTAGTATTTAGCAAAGTTTATTGCTACTAAGCTTACGAGCATTATGAGACAGATTACCAAATTCCTTCAACCTACCACGCTTTAATTAAAAGAAATATATGTCATGTGTTGGATGGTTATAGAAGCTATGTGAAATATAACTACCACTGTCTATATCTCTTCTTAATAGCCTCTGATTTTTCTAGCTCAGTACTTCCCCCCACCCCCCAAAAGAGACATAAGTTATGCAACCTACCTTTAAGAGGTCTCTGGGATCCATCACTGGGCTTCAGGTAAATTCTTACATATATCCTATCCCTGAACACCTTTATTAAATATGACTCTTCATGGTTAGTGAAGTTATCATGAATGCAGTTTGTGTTCTCTTTTATAGCTCATAAAATGCTGATGGTTATAAATTTTGTATTCCCAGTAACACATGTTTAGTAAATTTCAGAGCATCCATTGGCTAAAAACATTGTAGCTACACATACTGAAGTTTAATCAATTGTTAGAGAAATTTTGTGAGATGTAGTAAGGCATTATTATCACAGCTTTGAATAGAGTTGCAAGCAGCACATCTAAATCCATGGATATGTTTTATAGTTTGCATAGTTCCTATTCACAGTATTGGACTGAAACATAGAAAAGTGCCATTTTGTGAGTCAAAACTGGTCAAATAGCAACTCATACAGTTCAAGCTAAGTCATAAGGTAACTCTGATTACTATCTTTGCCAGCACTGAGATGTTGCTCCTGCTAATGATGTCCAGGAAAAAAAGAATGTACGTATCTCTTTTCTATTTTTGTTTTTAACATGAAAATGCACAATGACTACCTTAATAACTAACATTTTATTTCTGTATTAATCCTGATTACAAAATATTAATAAAAACTGAATAAAAATGTTGTGGATCTTATTACATTTGAATGTTCAAAATGTATTTCAAGTAATTTTCAATTTATACTTAGGAATACAAATGTTAGAATAACCAAATAGTTTTGGGAAAAAAATGAACAGGGGGTGTCTTTGTCCAATTTTAAAGCTACAATTAAAACTGTGTTTATGAAGCATAATGAAGAGCAGATTGGCAATATTTTCTTCCAGTTTTGTTATCTCATAAATGTGTGGTGCTAGGTGTATTACTTCACATGTCTGTGTTTTGGATTTTTTTATCAGTAAAATGAAAATAATATTAGCACCTATTTCAAAGGGATGCTGTAAGGATTAAGTGAGTCTTTTAGGCATAGTGAAAGCCCAATAAATGATAGTTGTTGCTGTCACTATTGTTATTTTAAATGTATATTTAGTATTTAGGATTTCAACTCCATAAATTTGTATTCTAGTTTAAACACTTTTTACTCTATGACTCAGTTGTCTCATTAGAAAAATGTAGATAACAGTAGTACTTTTTTCACTGGGTTGCTATGTGGATTAAATAAATTATGAAAGTAAACAACTAAAGAAAGTGACATAGTAAAAATCTCAGTTATTGTTAGCTCTAATTGTTATTATTTTCATTATAATTGTTTTTTACTAACATAATGTAGGTAGATATTAATGAAGCAGAATAGAAAGAGATGAAGCAAGCATATTTGTGTATGATACTATTGTGTGATGGCATTATAATTTTAAGTCAACAAGAAAAGATTATGTACATGTCCAGAAAAATGACAAATGAACTATAATCTCAAGGCAATAATCAACAGCATTATTAATCAAATAAGTATTTAGAGGATGGTGCCATATATTTTTATAATAAAGTTGGCAAAAACGGCAAAAAGTAATCATACCTGGTATATTAGTTTTTTAAGTGCTGCTGCTATAAAGTGCCACTGATTATATGGGTTAAACAACAGAAACTTATTTTCTCACAATTCTGGAGGCTAGGAAGCTAGAAGTTGGAGATCAAGATATTAGAAGCTTGGGGATTTCCAGGAAGATGGCAGCATAGCCAGTCGGACAGTGCAAGTACCTGTGTGTGACTGATTGTGTGGACAATTTTGCATGTGTTTCTCTATGCAAGTGGAAGTATGAGAGACTGATTGAGTGGGAGCTCGACAACAAGTGGCCAGAGCCCTCTTGGTGAAGATGCTGGTGCTGCAGCTGCTCTCTTTGAATACTTATGCTTCCCAGAGCACAGAAGCTGAGCACCAGTTTTTAAAATCACCAGAGCTTTTCCTGGGAAGAACTGCTGGAGTGATTGTTGACCCCCAACACCACAGCACTAGGCTGAATGCTGGCAGCAAGGGCTGCAGAGGGAGTGCAGCAAGGGAGTCTGAGGCAGAGTCCAGAGGAGATAGCAGGGAGAAGTCACCCGGAGCTTAGACTGGGCTCCAGAGCCTAGGCACGGGGTCCCAAGATCCAGAGACTATGGTAACTGCTGGAGAGGTAGCTATCGACCCCATTGGTGATAGGAACAGCAGCTGGCAGAGAAGCCGAGCAGACTGTCTAATGCCTAGACAAAGAAGTGCTCCAGGGCAGCCTCTGTGGAACAGCAGAGCTGCATTTTGAGACCAGGTGCTATCTCTGTGTTGCCTTGGGGCTGCTCGTTGTGACTTCAGAGAACATTGGCCCGGTGCTTCAACCCTGGTGGGTAACAGGAGATGTGGACTCCAGATGATCCACCCTCCACTCTGAACCAACTGGTAGGCAATAGACACAGACATCAGAACAGTCCCAGAAGGAGGCTGGCGAATAACTAACTGACTCTCCCCTGCCCCTAGCAATAAATGAAAGAGATTAGGAGAGCAGGACCATGAACTGGGAGCTGTGACAAAGCTGGGAGAGGAAGAAAGGGGGTGAAATACCAAGAGATAGTGTGTCAGGTTATTTCAGCCCCCTTCTCTCACTCAAGCATGTGAAGGCTACCAATTGCAGGCAGCAGGGGATGAAGATTCCAGCATCCTAAGTTCTGACAGTGAATAGGGAACCTGCAGCAACAACCCTGCAGTTGCAGAACCCGTCACAAGAGGGACCCCCCCAAAGAGACATACTAAAGCTGAAAACGCTTTATCAACTTTTTTTTGTTTGTTTCTGTTTTAGTTTTAATTTTGGGGGGTGGGGGAATATTGGTTTGCTTGTTTGATTATGTTGTTTGGTTGCTTTGTTTGTTGATTTGGTCTCTCTTTTCTTTCCTTTATTTCTCTTTCTCTGATTTTCTATTTTTCATGTTTTTTTTTCTTTTTCTATCTTTTTTTCCTTTTTTTCTCTTTCTCCTTCTTCCTCATTTGTCTCTCCTTTCCTTCATATAGCATGTCTTGGACTCAGAAGCTATGCAAGCATGCACACTGTAAAGTCATATTGTGCAGAGATGGTGAGTGAGTTCCAGCTGACCCATTCACCAGATAGCAAATATTATGACCTGCCAATAGGTTCAGAATCCTTGCAGCCTCCCCCCCATAAGTGCTCAAAATTGTAAAGAAACAGCACAAGACCCCATCCTCAGTCCTACTTCATAGTTGAACAAACCCAGAGCTCTGGTTCAAAGAAGGACAAAAGGTAGAGCAAATATCAGAGCTGACTGCTTCTCCATTTTCCCTTGAGAAATCAAATTAAAGAGAAAGATAAGAAAACTGCTACAAATGAAGAAAAACTCATGAAAAACTGCCAGTAACCATCAGAGTCCAAACAAAGAGTCAGTGCTAGGAAGAACAGCTACTGGTGCACAGATCATGACTATCTCCCAGAACGACAGTACAGAATTCAGATAATCATTGAATAGAATGAATAAAAATCAAGAAATGCAAGGGTCAAAACTAAATGAAATTGCAATGGAGCTAGACAGACTCAAGACAGCATACTTATAAATAACAGGAATAAAGAACTCCATCAAAGAAATAAATAACAAACTGATAAGCATGGGAAACAGAAATGACCAAGCAGAAGAAACAATCTCAGAGCTAGAAGACCAAAATATAGAATTAACCCAATTTACTAAAATTGTAGGGAAAAAAAAACTTTAAAAGAAAGAGGAAGCTTTCTAAGAGATGTGCAATTTTATCAAGTAACCAAACCTACATCTGATCGGAATACCTGAAATAGAAAGAGAAATGGAAAACACCTTGGAACAAACATTCCATGAAGTCATTCAAGAAAACATTCCTCATCTGACCAGAGAGATGACAGTACAAGTACAGGAGATCCAGGTAACCCTGCAAGGCATCTCATGAGAAGACTAACCCCTAGACACATAATAATTTGCCTACACAAAGTAGGTATAAAAGAAAAAATCCTAAAGGCAGCAAGGGAAAAATGTCAGACTGCCTACCAGGGAAGACCAATCAGAATTGCTGCACACTTATCTGCAGAAACACTACATGCCAGAAGGAATTGAACCCCAATCTTTAATATTCTCAAAGAGAAACAATTTCAACCAAGCTTCATCAGTGACAGATAATCAAAATCCTTTCCTGATATCCAATCTCTAAGAGAAAATGCTGCTTCGAGACCAGCTCTCCAGGAGATGCTTAAAAAGGTGTTGTGCACAGAAGAAAAAAGAAACAAAAGAAAGATCATATACTTCACAAGATCACAAACAAACACAGGGTAGCAAAACATACAGCATACCTGAAAAAATGTAAACAACACATATATGAACACAAAAGCTAAATAAAAACAAAATAGCCTTATAAGAGCATTATGTCAGGGACAAACACTCACATCTCAATAATCGGTTTGAATGTGAATGGATTAAATACAACACTGAAAAGACACAGAAGGGCAAACTGGATACAAACACATGACCCAGTAATTTGTTGCCTCCAAAAACCTCATCTTATCACACAGCATGCCCACAGACTCAAAGTTGGAGGATGAAAAACAAATTTTCAGGCAAAGGGATCAAAAAAGAAGGCAGGAGTTGCAATATAATATCAGACAAAACAACCTTTAAGCTATCAAAAATTTTAAAAGATATAAAAAGACACTACACAGTGATAAAAGGTTCAATCCATCAACAAGAAATATGCATCCTAAACACATATGTAATCAACACAGGAGAACCAGTTTTTATAATGCAGCTACTAAGTAAAATAAAAAAAGATATTGACTCACAGCTGGGGACTTAAATACTCCACTAGCCACCCTAGATGGATCATCGAGGCAACAAATCAACAAAGAGATCTGGAACCTCAACTTGACACTTGACCAAATGTACTTAATAGATATCTGCAGAACACTCCACCCAACAATAGTAGAATATACATTCTACTCATCACCACAAGGATCATAGTCCAAGATCAACTACATCCTTGGTCATAAATCAAGCAGAAACAAATTTCAGAAGATTGAAAGGCTGTCATGCACCTTCTCAGACCACAGTGGAATAAAAATAAATATCACCACCAACAAAATTCCCCCAAAACCCACAAAGACATGAATACTAAATAGCATGATGCTGAATAACTCCTAGGTCAGCAGAGAAATCAAAACAGAAATTAAAAGATTCCTGGAAACAAATGAAAACAAGAAAACATCCTACCAAAACCTCTGGGGTGCCATAAAAACAGTACCAAGAGGGGAATTTATATCTCTACAAACATACATCAAGAAAATAGAGACAACAAGTTGATAGCCTAATAAATCTCTAAGGGAGCTAGAAAGACAAGACCACCAAAACCCTAACTTCAGCAGAAGAACAGATCACCAAAGTAAAAGTTCAAATATAGGACACAGAAGACAAAACTACCATAGAAAATAATCAAGGAAACAAAAAGCTGGATCTCTGAAAGAATAAACAAGATTGATGGACTCCTAGCCTGAATGACCAAGAAAAAGAAAGAAAAAGCCCAAATAAACACAATCAAAATGCAAAATATCAAGTCACAACTGACCCTGAAGAAATACAAAAGATTATCAGAGATTACTATGTACACATATATGGAAACAAACTCAGTAACCTAAATGAAATGGAGGACTTTCTAGCATCATACAGTCTCCAAATGTTGAAACAAGAAGAAATTGAGATCCTAAATAGGCCAATAACAACCTAGGAAATTGACTCTGTCATAAGAAAACCATCTATAAGAAAAAGCCCTGGGTCAGATGGATTTACAGCAGAATTTTATAAAACATACATTGGAGGAGGTGACACCAATCCTATCGAAAGTATTCCAGGCAACTGAGAAAGATGGAACTCTCCCAAATAATTATATGAAGCTAACATCACACTGATACCCAAACTGGTAAAGATTCAAAAATTAAAAAGAACCACAGGCCTCTCTGATGAACATAGATATAAAAACTCTCATCAAGATTCTAGTAAATCAGATCCAACAACGCATCTCAAAACTCATGCACCATGATCAAGTAGGATTCAAGTCTGGGATGCAGAACTTGTTCAACACCTGCAAGACCATGAATGTAATTAAATACATCAACAGATGTAAAAACAAGAACCACATGATTATGTCATTGGATGCAGAAAAAGCTTTTGAAAAATCCAGAAGTCCTTCTTGATAAAAAACACTTGAACACCTAGGCATAGAAGAAACATACCTCAGAATAGTAAGTATCATCTAGGATAAGCCCACAGCCAACATATTGCTAAATGGACAGAAACTGTAAGCATTTCCTCTGAAAACTGGATCAAGACAAGGCTGCCCACTCTCACTGCTCTTGCTCAACATTTTGTTGGAAGTCCTAGCTAGAGCAATTAGACAAGAGAAGGAAATCAGGGGTATCCAAATAGGAAAAGAGGAAGTTGTTATCTCTCTTTGCTGATGATATGATCCTATATCTCAAAAATCCAAGAGAATCTGTCAAAAACCTCCTTGCACTGATAAAGACCTTGGCAAAGTTTCAGGGTACAAAATAAATGTGCAAAATACAGTCATATTCTTATGTACCAACAACAAGCAGGGGGAGAACCAAATAAAAAGCACAATCCCATTCACAATAGCCACACACACACACAGGAATACCTCAGCATCTTTCTAACCATCGATCCCGTTCACAATAGCCCCCCCCCCCCCCACACACACACACAAAGGAATACCTCAGCATCTGTTGTAAATAAGTGAATGTTCTTTACAACAAAAACTACAAAACATTGTTCAAAGAAATTGAAGATGACACAAACAAATGGAAAAATATTCCAAGCTCATGGATTGGAAGAAACAACATAGTTAACAAACTCATTCTTCCAAAGGCAACCTACAGATTCAATGCAATGCTTATTAAATTACCAACATAATTCTTCTCAGACCTAGAAACAACAAAGCAGAAATTCACATGAAAACATAAACGAACACGAATAGCCAAAACAATCCTTACCAAAAGAAACAAAGCAGGAGGTATCACACTTCTAGACTTTAAACTTTATTATAAGGCTACAATAATCAAGGGAAGCTGGTACTGGTACAAGAACATGCTTACAGACCAATGGAACAGAACAGAGATTCCTGAAGCAAAACTTCAATTTCTGTACCAACTCATCTTTGACAAAGTCTTCAACAACAACCACTGGGAAGAAGATTCAGTTAATGGTGCTGGGAAAACTGTCTGATCACATGAGAATGTTGAAACAGGATCCCTACTTATCACCATACACAAAAATCAACTCTAAATGGATCAAAGACCTAACAGTAAAACCCCAAACTTTGAGAATCACAGAAAATGCAGAAGACACCCTAAAGGCAATTGGAACTGACAACCAATTAATGATCAAACCCCAAGTGCCCATGCGAAAAGAGATAAGATAGATAAATGTGACCTCACCAAACTGAAAAGCTTCAGCAAAGCAAAAGAAACCATTAAGAGAACAGGGAGAGCTGGGCTCGGTGGCGCAGCCTGTAATCCCACACCTTTGGGAGGCTGAGGTGAGTGGATTGCCTGAGCCCGTGGGTTCGAGACCCGCCTGGGCAGCGAGACCTCATCTCTACAATAAATCAAAAAATCAGCCGGGCGTGGTAGCGCATGCCTGTAATTCCGGCTACTCGGAAGGCTGAGGCGGAAGGATCACTGGAGCCCAGCAGGTGAGGCTGCGGTGGCCAGGAGTGGCCACTGCACTCCAGTCTGAGTGACAGAGTGAGACTCCAACTCAAAAAAATAAAAAATAAAAAAACCCAGCCGGGCATGGTAGCACATGCCTATAATTCCGGCTACTTGCAAGGCTGAGGTGGAAGGATCACTGGAGTCCAGCAGGTTGAGGCTGCTGTGGCCAGAAGAGGCCACTGCACTCCAGTATGGGCTACAGAGTGAAACTCCAACTCAAAAAAAAAAGAAAAAGAGAGCAGGGAGACAGCCTACAGAATGGGAAAAAATATTTGCCAACTGCGTATCTGGCAAAGGCCTCACATCCAAGATCTACAAGGAACTCAAACGTGCCGAAAGGAAAAAAAAAACAGCCCCATTAAAAAGTAGACAATCAACTCTTCTTAAAGAAGACATGTAAGTGGTCAACAGATACATGAAAAAATGCTCAGCCTAAATAATTATCAGAGAAATGCAGATCAAAACCACATTACTATACCATCTAACTCCATTGAGGATGGCCATCAGTAATAAAACAAAATTCAACAGATGCTAGCAAGGAAGCATAGAAAAGGTAACACTTCTACACTGTTGGTGGGAATGCAAACTAGGTCAACCTGTAAGGAAAACAGTGTGGCAGTTTCTAAAATAACTAGAAATTGACCTTCCATACAACCCAACAATCCCTCTTCTGGGAATATACCTTGAGGAACTTACATCACTCAACAAGAAAGATACTTGCACATGCATATTTATTGTAGCACTATTTACAATAGCAAAAACATGGAACCAACCATGTTGCCCATTGAAACTGGACTGGAAAAAAAAAAAAGGTGGTACATATATACAATGAAATATTATGCAGTTATAAAGAACAAAATTATGGACCTTACAGCAACTTGGATGGATTTAGAGTCTGTAATACTCAGTAATTTATCACAGAAACAAAGAACTAAGTGCTTCATTTTAAATTTTCTATAATCTTTTTATGACATATTACAAGTTTTTCTGTATGCACACTTTACTTGAGTTATAGTTATACTGTCAAAAGTAAATGCTACTTTTAACATATTTTTCCACTTAGCTAAATATTGTCAACCTCATTTATATCACTGAATACTCATTTTCATTTTAAGGTTCATAAATTATCCTATTGTTTGGACAGGTCATAATTTTGAAAAAAAATATTTTAAATATTGATCTTATTTCTATATATTTGCCAAAATGAATTATGCTTTAATGAACATTTTGTGATTATATTTTTTTGAACAAATTATAATCAATAAAATGGAATGGTCAAAGGTTTCTACATTTTAATATTCTTGATACAAATTTGCAAATTATTCTTTCTTTTATTTATTTATTTGAAAGATGTGGGTTGCAATTCAGAATTAAGCTTACAAATAGTCATTGTATGGGTAAAATTTGAGCCTTTGAAAAGACTGTATCAATTTAGACTCTCAGGTTATGAAAATATTCATTTATTCAACCTCTTTAAAGCTGGGTGGTTTGAGGTAAATTGTTTCTACCCACAAAATAATATGTTAAATTTCTAACTCTCCAACACCTCAGAGTGTTACTATATTTAGAGATATAGTATATATTTAAGGAGATATTGAAATTCAGTATGACAGGTGTCTTCATAAAAATAAAAAAATTGGATACAAACATGAACAGATAGAAAGTGATATGAAGACATAGGAAGACAACAGCAATCTACAAGCCAAGAAGAGATAACTACAATAAATTAATTAATTAAATTAAATTTTAAGGAAAAAACCCTTCCCTCATGGCCCTCAGAAGGAACCAACACTTATATCTTTTGTTTGGCAAATATATGGAAATAAGATCAATATTTAAAATACAGCTTTTTTTTCAAAATTATGACTGTCCAAATAATAGGATAATTTATGAGCCTTAAATTGAAAAAGAATATTCAGTGATATAAATGAGGTTGGCAGTATCTAGCTAAGTGGAAAAATATGTTAAAAGTAGCATTTACTTTTGACAGCATAACTATAACTCAAAGTATACATACAGAAAAACTTGTAATATGTCAAGAAAAGATTTATAGAAAATTTAACATGAGAAGATACACTTTTAAGGAATAAATGGTTTTGACTATATAGGAAAAATATCAGTTTTAAATGCCTTTGGGTTTGAGTACTGTGACAAAAAGTATCTCGGGCAATTAGGCGAGGGCTTTCTTATCTATGGTCCTCAAATGAAATTAATTGCATAGTTATATCTGATAATTAAAAAATTTTTTTTTAGACTGGAAAATATAGTTTATTTAGAAAGTAAATTAGAGAGAGAGAAGATAGACACATTCACCTTCTCAAGGCAGAGAAGAGGGCCAAAGCTAAGAAACATGGCAGCAGTAGCTCAGAGAGCCATGTGGACACTCCAGAGTTTAGCAAAGCAATGACCTATCTAAGAATTTAGCAATAAGGAGTGTGGCCTTTGGGACCTCTTCACAAAGGTCGGTATAAAATAATACCTTTTTGTTGCTTTAGTTGTGATTTCTCTGATAACCAGTGTGAATAACTACCTCTTCACAGATCTACTGGTGTTTGTTTGCCCCTCAATGCTAATTGCTTTTGTTTTTTATAACTACTGCCAGTGCTTCTCATAATCTAAATATAAATCTCTTGTATTTTTTAATTCTTTCTCAATCTCAACTGTCATTTTTTTTTTTTTTAATCTGGAGTCTTTGATCAGGATTTCCTAATTCTCAGTGTTGCAAATCCTTAGTTGCTATATTTCTAAATCTTCGCATATGTAGCAATATAGAAAATAAATTTCTGGAGGATTACCACTTTTTAATGTTTATTTGAAAATTGTATATGACTTGCAGTTTTATCTGGTTACTTGAACAAGACAGAAGTCATGGCAGTCATGTCATTTGTGTTATATAAAACGTGGCTTTGTAAAATAAGTCAAATGACTTTAGGTCATGCTCCCAAGACTGTGGAAAAATGCAGACTTGGATAACTCATCCTGTTATACCTAATGTCATAGAAGACTTCTATTCCATTCTCATATCTTAACTTGTTCCTTCCTATTTTCAGCCTTTGAAGGCTTTATCTTTTTGTCTGTGTTGTTAAATTTTTTATGAAATAATATAACAAAGTTAAAAGTTTTGTTTTAGTTGATGCCTACAAAGAAAATAGTGAATATTTTTCACGCTCTCCTGCATTTCTGTCAATGCTCCTTGCCCAACAGAGAGAGACTTGCTGTCCTCAGATCATCCCTTCCTTTGTCAGAAACATTGTTCCAAGGTCTCACTCAAGTCTTTTAGCAAAGAGAAGCAAAATTATACTTTTCTTCTCTACAAGGGGGGAAATCCTAAAAAACAGAATTTATAAAAAAAATTGTGTATTTATTCTTACATGTTTAACCTTGTCACCTTTAAAGTATTCTTTGTTTGATGCACTACACCTACTGAGATGCTTTTCTACTGCTCAAAACAATTTTTGGACTTGTCAATTTTGATGTCTTTTAGTGTTTCTGCTGTTTTTTGTTTCACCTCTTCCACATTGGCAAAATGTTTCCCTTTGAGGACTTTTTTTCGTCCAGGGAAACAAACAAACAAAGACAGGGTAAGATTAGATGAATAGGGAGGGTAGGGCTTGGAGGTCATACTCTTTTTGGTTAAAAACTGCTGAACATAGTGTGGTGTGGGCAGGATATTTGCGTAAATCACCCGTAATGAAGTAGGCAAACATGTTGAAAGAATCTAAAAATAATAATAATTGAAGCTAAGTGCAGCTTCTCAAAATGCTAACTGGTCCACTTATGCTAATAGGGTCAAGAATATTTACCTGGTAGAGAAAACTTGTACTACAAGGGGTCCACCATCCAAAAAATAATTTCTTCTATTTGGAGTGTTCCCCTCATATATCCTAAATCTCTTGTATTCCCAGAAATTTATATTGAAAAAGTAATGTAATAAAATAATTTTACGCTGATCTTAATGACTAAGAGCAGATTACTATTTTAGAATTTTGAAGATAATTTATCTTTTTTTTTTTTTTTGAGTTGTAGTCTCACTCTTGTCACCTAATCTGGAGTGCAGTGGCATGCTCATGGCCACCGCAGCTTTGACCTGCTGGGCTCAGGCAATCCTTCCACCTCAGTAGCTGGAACTATTGACACACGTCACTACATCTGGCTACTTTTTGTGATTTCTGGTAGAGATGCGGTCTCACTAAGTTGTCCAGACTGGTCTCGAATATCCCGGGTTCAAGCAATCCTCTCAACTCAGTCTCCCAAAGTGCTGGGATTACAGGCTGATCCACCAGGCCCAGCCAATAATTTACCTTATAATTGTACTTATAATGGACAGATTAAGTAAAGTACACCTCTCTTTTACAGAAAGATAAATAGTTACGTGAAACTATGGGATTTAAATTGTTTTTATTTAAACGCCACTGAAATATACACAAACATCACCTGGACATAAACTTATACTACTAAACTGAAAATTTTACTTATAAATTAAATATAAGCCAAATTACAAAAGAACGGCAATTTAATTTAAAAACATTAAGAAACATATGTTTCTTAATAAATAATGTAGTTTTCTAAAAATTAAGTCAATGTCCACAACATGGGCAACTGAGCTTCTGTGACTTAGGCTCTTGTATTTTATCGCAATAATAAAGTTCAGTGGTATTTTGTGTGAGTGTAGACTCATATTTGCCATCACTTTTCTGAATGTGAACTTCTGTAATGTTTGTGGTATTTGCTATGTAATTAACAAGTCTTCTTCTCTTCTTTTGATTAGTTTGTGGAAAATATAATTGTATAACTTGGCATCGATGCAATTGTAGATAAAGACATAAATTCACTAAAATTTCTTATTAGTACTTGATCATTGAGATAATCTAGGTGATGCCTATATTGATTTTTATATTGTTAATATAAAAACATTAAAAAATTATCTTATAGTTGCACTTATTTGGTTTTTTTGTTTTTGTTTTTGTGGTTTTTTTTTGAGTTGGAGTCTCACTCCGTTGCCCAGACTGGAGTGCAGTGGCCGCTCCCGGCCACCGCAGCCTCAACCTCAACCTGCTGGGCTCCAGCAATCCTTCCGCCTCAGCCTTCCAAATAGCTGGAACTACAGGTGCACACTACCATACTCGGCTTTTTATTTATTGTAGAGATGAGGTCTCACCAAATTGCCCAAGTGGGTCTTGAACCCCCGGGCTCAGGCAATCTACTCTCCTCAGCCTCCCAAGGCGCTGGATTACAGGCTGAGCCACCGAGCCCGGCATAGTTGCACTTATAATGGATAGATTAAGTACACTTTTAAAAGTGTACTTAGATACCCTTAAAAACATATTTGTTGATTGTTAGAAACACAGCTTTAATCACAAGGCCTATTTTCATTTACGTGGAGGAATAGATTAATGGAATAGGTCAGACTCTGGACAGGGTGACTCTCTTATTCTTTTGGGTTTCATTAAAAATGCATAAAAATATTGAGATACTGATACACAATTTTAATTTTTTTATTCAGCTTAGAAAAAGACCAACATTAAACCTAACTTCTAACAAACAGAATTTATGAACAAGGAACATTTCAGCATTAGAAAATTACAATAAAAGAAAATTGAATAACCTTTCTAAAAGAGACACCAGACATCCTCACATTCTCCTGTCTTACTTTTTCTGTTTTTATGTCTACGTGTGTCTATACATTTTTTAATATTTGTACTTTCTTGTGACATCAAGGGATAGAAAAAAATTGTTACAGATTAGCATCAGTCTCTGAGATCTATTACAAGACTTTTTTCTACTGTATGTAACTCGTACGTGTTTTAAAGAAATTATTGTAGTTCAGTACCATAGAAAACCAGATAACAACACTCCACCCATCCTGAGCCTTAAGTAGATTTAGACACAAAAGCTCTTCAAAAATCAATACATTTTCCTTTGTTCAAATCTCTGAGGCAAATACATATATATGTATCTACCATATTAATTCATTGAACATAGCAGATATTTTTGAGGATGTGGCGCTGTGTGTGTAGAAAATACACAGTAACAAACTAAATATTATTTATGGAAAAATATGCAATTGCTTTATTTCCTTGTTGTCTCTGACTGCTTTTCAGAGAGATCACTCGAGTGTATGGACTACTGAGTCTGGACCCTTTTGGGGCCCAGAAGCAACTTTTTGACTGTCTTAGTCTTTCTTAATGTTTTCTGTAAAATCTTCGGGGTTCCGTTAGATATATTCTGTAAGCTGGACACTGTTTTTCTCTCATAGTACTGTGCCCCAAGGGAAGAACACGGCAACAAGCGGGGTATGAGAGAGTAGAACCAGAAAACACCGGGCCCGGTGGCTAAGCCTGTAATCCCGCGTCTTTGGGAGGCCGAGGTGAGTGGATAGCCTGAGCCTGCGGGTTCGAGACCCGCCTGGGCAAGCGAGACCTCCTCTCT